>NW_024426996.1:51821214-52022618 GCF_017311325.1 Ursus maritimus
CCCCCCCCCCCCCCCCCCCCCCGCAGGGAGCAGAGCCCAGCAGAGCAGCTGGGGAAAGGCAGGGGGAGCCGGGGCCTCCGTGGACCCTCTCACCCCACCCAAGCGGCAGGGCCCCAGCCAGCAGGGGACTTGGAGTGCGGGCTGTTGGATGCTTTGCCTGCATTCCACAGCCTGGGGCACAGGGCTAGGTGTTGGGCAGAGACTCCGGGCTGTACCTGTCGGGTCAGGAGCCACCCGCAGAGCCCAGGAAAGCTGGCCTGGGCCGGCAGCCAGCGGCAGGGTGGGCCGGCAGGCCGCTGGGGTGGGGCCCAGGTCCCCGCAGAGGCTGGAGCTAGGTAGGGCATGGTGGGGGCTCAGAGGGCAGAAGCAGGGACGTGGGGGGCAAGGCCTGGGTTCTTCTTCTCTTACCTGGTGTAACCTCACGGCTGTTATTAACCTTGTTTGTGAAACGCAGGTGGTAATTAAACCAACTGCATAGGCTTTTGAGAACACTGCGCAGACAGTACGGGCTTAGGAGAGTTGCTCAGCACTGAAACAGCAGCTGTTCCTCTGGGACTTTTTGCCCAGGTGCAAAAATGCCTCTGTGCGGCCACGGTCTGGACCAGAGACTTGCAGGGCAAACACAGGTCTCTCTCATCCCGGAGGGCTGAAGGGCTTGGAGTCAGCTCACATCGCGGCGTCCCAGGTCCCTGGGCCACCGCACACAGAAAGGCGGCCTGAGCTCCGAGCCCTCTGACACACGCACCTGACAAAATCCAAGTGGTGCCCTGCGGTCCCAGCCCGACTGCTGTGCTGGGGAGCTAAAACGGCTTCCCCACCCAAAAAAGCCCTCCTCTCCTTCTCTGGTGAAATCTTCTCCTCCACTCTTCCCTTCAGGAACTTTCCTGACCCTGAGAGCCCACTGGAGCACCTTCCCGAGTTTCTAGAGGAGCCTCGCCCTGTGTAATGCAGACCATGCAGGTCATTTTCAGTTTCCTAGTAGCCACACGAATCAGAGTAAAAAGAAACAAACGGTGAAGTTAATTTGAATATATTTTATTTAACCCAATGTATCAAAAATAGTATCATTTCAAAATGTAATCAACAGAAATATTATTAACGAGACACTGCCGAGTATCCCAAATCTGCTGGGAATTTAAACTTCTAGAATCTCCATTCCCCCTAGCTACATTTCAAGTGCTCGGTCTGTGCAGGGGACTGGTGGCGCCTGGATTGGCCAGCATGGTCCTAGAGCATTGGCTGGATTTGCCACGGAACGGTTTGGGGGTGGTCTCCAGCCGAATCTTCCATGGTGTCGGGAGAGGAGCAGGTGCTACTGCTACTGTGGGGCTGGAGCTGGGGACAGGACGTCCAGACTCCAAGCATCACACTTCTCTTCTGTATTCTCCTCCCGGGGCCCCTGACGATGTGGGGGTTCGTGTCAGGGTATGGATGGGTCATGGGCACTATGAACAGAACATAAAAAGTCAATGGCCCCCCAGAGATTTGGAGGCCGCTGGGTCACTGAGACTTCTGCTATCAGAGGACACGGTTTCTACATGTCTCTCCAAGTTCACAGCTGGAGTGAGGGCTTTCAGTGGAGACCAGGCTATCACAGTTGGGTAATAAAGGGATCTGATGGCGGAAGAAGCTGAAAGAAAAGAGAATGAAGGGGGAGAATCCTCGAACCACCGGCTGTCAGAACATTGGCAGCCTTTTCACACAGCCTCGGAAACTGGAGAAGTTTCTTTGGTTTCCAAAGTGTCTGCAACATTGTTAGGTTTGTGGCCTTCGAAGGAAGTCTCGGTGTGCCTCTGCATAGGAGAAACAGTTTCCAAACACATCACATGAAAAATACTTTCTTTCGGGGCTCTGAGGGCCTGAGCTCACTGAGGGCTGATCCCACCAGTGAACATGGAGGGAGGCTTTCCCTGACTGGGAAGCTGCCACCGCAACAGCCACACTCACCCCCACTGAACCACAGGATTATGATCCCTGCCTTGTGCAGAAAATGCTAGGACTTTTAGAAGACTCTGGAAGGGGCCAAGATGGGATTTTGTGGCTGGTGCCTGCTAGTCCTGAAGCCACAGAGGTGATGACCCACAGGCTCACACAGTTCCCTACCTGCCACAGGCCTTCCCAAACCTTGGGTTGGCCTGGCCTTCTGACGCATTTGCTCCTATCTCTTGACTGTCCGTCATGCAGACTGCCAAGCTAGTTACTGAGAGGATCTGGGGTCTGGGGAGTAAGAAAAATCACCACCTACGCTCCAAGGAAAGTTATGGGGGCAGTCTGAACCCAATGACCTCTTCTGGCCAACCTGGCTTCCGTGTAGCCCAGCCCTTACAGAGGCACGGTTACCCCAGAACTGAGCCAGTGGGCAAAGGCGGGGGGTGTTGCTCCCTTGATTTTGTCTGGGATACTCCTCTGCCCATCCAAAAAAACCCCCACATGGACACCTTGTCCCAGAAAATATAACTTCCCAGAGAAATTGCTACAGCAGACTCCCTTGAAAAATAATTTGCTTGCTTCTTATCACCATAAAATCTCAAAAATTAACATGCTGAGGAAACGGGGTTCTTCCGATAACTGGCCTCTTCTGATTAACAGGAAACTTCTTTTATTTTAACCAGTGATGCTGAAAATCTGTCTCATGGACCAGTGCCTGGTCTGTTTTTAATCACACAGGACTCTGCTGGGCTGCGGGGCACTGGGAATCCATGGGCCGTCGATGCGGAGCACATAAGCCACCGAGTCAAAGCTGGTTCCAGGCCTGCTGCTGGCGTTTTGTTTCTGTTTGGTTTTAACCAGACCCTTTCGATGAACTCATTTTGTTGCCGTGGGTCCCCTTTCCCTAAGCCCAAAGCATAAGAATTCCATCTGAGGGCTCGAGTGAACTGGACTCCGCTTGAGAAGGGGCTCTCGGTGGAGCGAGATGTCTGGCTCCCATCTAGTGCCTGACCATATTTTGACTATGGGATGACTTTAGCATTCACTTGGCAAGGGCACTTCCATTTGGCTCCTCGTGAAGTCACAGAAATTCTAGTTATTTCTGTAGTTGTGCTATTGCCTGGTTTATTTATAAGAACCATCCATCGGGGCTGAGCTGTTCTGTGTCTGGAGGCGCTTATATTATCACAGTTATGAAATGTTTATTTTCTTAGATCAGCTTAAGCTGATACAGCACTTTTGAGCCATTAAGAATCTTGTAAATCAAGATAGTTTAGATAGGGGATGATTTTTCCGATGGGGGCTACATCAGCTGGATCAATGCCTTTCCCTTGATTGGGCTTTTACATTAAATGGGTGTGACTCTCACATGTTCCTTTGAGAAACAGTGTTGCCTAGTTAGGAAGATCTGCTGCCAGCCCACTTTGTTTCTTCTGGCTCACACCCCAGCTGGGAAGCGTAGCTTCCAGGACCTGGGGATCTGAGGCCGCCCCAGCGAGGCAGAAGAACCCGTGATGAATATTTCAGGGCCACTATTTGCAAAAACATCGAGGACAAGAAGCCCAAAGGAAATATTCCAAATTAATGAGGGTTGCATGGGCTCGTGAATTTAAAACCGAAACACAAATCTATTTGAAGAGCAATCTGGCCGTGCCTAACAAACATGGAAGATTTCACTTGTGCAGCAAAGATTGGAGAGTCTCTTCTGGGCGAGGAGCCGTTCCAGGATTTAACAGTGAAGAAGACCGGCCTTGCCCTCGCAGACCTTGCTTTCCTGTGTCAGGGGCAAATGGAGATACGCAGCACGCTGTTGACAGTACTGAGTGACACGGGCAGGGGAAGGAGAGGGGACAGGGGAAGCAGAGGAAGGGGAGAAGGACCACAGGGGCGGATGGGGTGGGGTGGGGGCTCCCTGCTGGGGTGGTCGGGTCAGCCACTCTGAGGAGGAACATTCAAGCTGAGAGCAGAATGAAGTGAGCCCAAGCCAAGTGCCTGGGCGAGGAGCTTCCAAAGCAGAGGGAATAGCACACGCAGATGCCCGGGAGTGTGCTGGCAGCAGCGAGCCGGGCGTGTCTAAGGAACAGCAAGTGAGGGGGAGAGGTGGGAAGGGAGATGCGACGGAGCAGGGGTGGTGGGCAGATCGCCGCAGAGCGCCTTTCGGCAAACTGTCCTCAGCAGCCATCCTCTCTCCTTCCTTTTAGTAGTAAAATCCCCTGCTGTCTCTTTGGGGACCACGGTGCTAGAAATCACATCTTCCAGCCGCTGGTGCAGCTGGGTGTGGCTCCCCTGTCGGGTTCTTGCCAACCGCCATGAGTGGAAACGATTTCTGCTACTTCTGCTACTTCTTGGTTCGGTGCTCACAGGGTGGGCAGTGTTGGCTCTCGTCACTGCCTTCTGGTGCTACTCAAGAGCGGCGCCAGGGAGCCCACCTGGTCCACGAGGACAAGGGGAAGTCCCCTCTCCCCCGCCCAGGGAAGGTCCCAGGCAGAGGTTCGGGAAGCGTGGTCCTGGACCCGCAACATCAGCATCACCTGGAAACTTGTAGAAATGCAAATTGTGGGGCCCCACTCCAGACCTACTGAATTAGAAACTTCGGGGGTGGGGCCCAGCAATCTGTGTTCTAATAAACCTCCAGGGGATTCTGGTGCAGCCAGGTTTCAAAACCACTCTAGGATAAGAGCAGCGTTTCTCGGCACCAGCCGTGTTGGCTCCGGGTCCAGAACTCTTTTGGGGCGGCTGTTTTCAGCAGCGTCTCTGCCCTCTACCCACTGGAAGACAGGGGCACACACCCCGCCTGTCCCCCAGTTTTTTATAACCTAAAAGGCTTACACACACACACACACACACACACAGATGTTTCCTGTGAGATGCATATCCATTTTTGGAAGAAGAGCTGATAAACTAGTGAGAGTGATTACCTTTGGGTTGTAGCACGTGGGTAGAGGGGGCTTTGGAGAACGCAGCTTTTACTTTGCATGTTTGTGCAGTGTGTTTTTACCACGTGTGTGTAACACAACAATCATGTGGGAAAATGTCTTAGAAAGACCCCATATTGGAAAAGTGGACACTAGGTCTCTAGTATAGTTCCAGGGTGGGAGGTTTTTCTACTTCACCACCAACTCGCAGACAACACCTGGGGGCCTGCAATTCAACTCAATTTGTTCATGTCTACCTGGAGACAGTGTCAGATCCCACAGGTGATGGGCTCAGACAAGACTGTCCCCCACCTGCTACATCCCACTTCAGATGCTAGTCACAAGTCCAGGTTGTCACCGTGCTTCTGACTAACCGGCTACAGATCAAAGTCCTCATGACCCCTTCCTTGGAGTCCGTTAATTTTGCTAGAGCCATTCACAGAACCCAGGAAACCAGTTTAAGTCTGCTTACTACTGGTTTATTATAAAAGGCTATATATAACCCAGGATCAGTGAGGTGGAGAGATGGATAAGGTAGGGGAGAAGGTGTGGCGTTCCCATGCTCTCTCTAGGCATGGACTCTTCCAGAATCTCCACATGTTCGTCAACCCAGGAGCTCTCTGAAGCCTGTCCTTTTGGTTTTTTTACAGAGGCTTCCTTTCATAGACATGACTGATGAAATCATTGGCCATTGGTGACTGATTCAACGTGGGGAGGAGGCTTCTTCCGTCCTAGGAGGTCAGGGGGTAGGACCTAAAGTTCTAGCCCTCTAATCATGTGGTTGGCTCCACGGGCAACCAGCCTCCAGTTCGATGCGCTTTCAAAAAGTCACCTCCTCAGCCTCACAAATGATACCTTTATTGCTCCCATCGCAGGGACTTACAATGGTTTTAGGAGCTCTGGGCCAGGAACCAGGATAAAAACCCATATGTGTGTTTCTTATTATAAATCACAATATCACATCTACTACAGGACTTAACACATGCTAATGTGTGTTTAATCTCCAGGAGGAGCAACATCCAAAATGGTGTGCCCCCAGAACATTCTGGGACGCTGCTTCCTGGATCCCTCCAAGTCCAGGACACAGTGATAAGTGGCGAAGTCTGGCCACAGCCACAGAAAAATCTGTTCTGGGCATTTTGTTGGAATGAGACTTGTCCTCCCCCATTCAGTTGAGAAATGTGCCTTGAGATAGACGGTTCTTTCAGGCAACTTTTGACTGGCTCCAAACAATTCCCTCTCCAGAGAAAAGCACCACGGGTAGTCTGCGCTCCCAGGCCTGCACCTGCCCTTGTGGATGAGCTACCTGCAAGGTCCCCAGGAGCTGGAGGAGGGGAAGTTTCTGGGCTCCACTGCCCAGGGCGTATGTTCACCCTCTGCACCCCCATTCCCACATGGCCTGGATAGCGGTGTGTCGGCCAGTGTTCCCTGCAACAGGGCCAGCTGTCTGCTTTGCAGGGTCCCTCCCGCTCTTTTTTTTTTTTTTTTTTTTGCCTTCTTCTGTTTCCTCCAATGTGTTGAGGCAGATTTTTCTTGTCCCCCTCACCTGCCCCTTTCCAGAGAATGGGAAGGAATGAGGGAGGGGGGTTTAAAATTTAAATCCTGGTGATCATTCATTCTTAATCTTCTTTACTATTTATCCAAAAGCTCCTCAGGCACACCGCACACCTAGCGACCTACCGAAAATACTGGGAGTTAACCAAGCCCACCCTCCAACCCTTGCTACGCAACCACAACGGCCATCACTCCACCGCTGGATCAAATCCCGACTTGTCTTTCCCCATCAAGAGTTCCGCCTCCTCTACCGGGCTCATCACAGTGCCTGGCGTCCGGCGACTGCTGTTCTTTTAGTGATTATATCATCATATCCTACAGTCAACATTTCTCACTATTTAATAGTCTCCGGAATTAGATTTTTGATGAACAGATTTACACCGTGAATGAGGTCCAAAGAGGGAAGCCAGGGGCACAGCCCACAAAGTATGAAAGGTCTTCATAGCAACAGGAGAGTGAGAATGAAAAATCATTAATAAAAAGATAAAGATAAAAGGTCACCAATAAAAGAGACTCTCTCCATAGTGTTGTTGCTAACACAGGTGTCTCCCACTCAGTATTTGGCCTTCGGGATTTCTCACCCCGACCCCCGACCCCCCATCCCGCACAACACAAGTGGTTCTCAAACTTCAGCAGGCACCAGAATTCCCCAGGAGACTTTTAAAGAAGATTGCCAACTCCACCCTCTACAGTTTCTGAATCAGTAGATTGGAGTACAGCCAGCAAATTCACATTTTTAACAAGTTCTCAGATGACGCTGATGCTATTGGTCTGGGGATTATACCCTGGGACTCACTGTCTGACACATGAATTTGAGCCCAACATTTGAAAGTGCATTTTGCTCACATCAGGTCATGGGTCCGGCTTGTCAACATCAATCACAGTCTGTCACACCATTCATTTCATTTGCTCTGTGGTCTCCATGCATCTGAGGGGTGCACACCCTAGGTCCTTCTGCAGGTCACTGATACAAATGCAGAAGGGGCTGGCTGAGGACAAAGTCCAGGTCAGATGATTAAACCCCTAGCTTGTAGGCTCCCTTCAAGCCATATCATTATAGCAGGGGTTCTCAGTTTGGGCCAAACTTTAAAATCAGAGGGGAGCTGAAAAAAACAAAAACTCAGCAAAACACACGCCCAGGCCCCACCCCAGGGAGCCTGAGTTTATCAGCCCAGACTACCCACAGGCACCGGTACTTGAAAACAAAGATCTCTCTAGGTGATTCCAAAGCATTACTGGGTGAGAACTACCATCTCAAGGTCTTCCTGGTTTCATCTGTTGAATCAGCCCCACTGAACTGTCCTCTGTCCATTAACTTTAACTTATTTAAACTTTAATAAATTAAATAAGCTTTAACTTACTTAAATTATTGATCTATGTGATTATAAGCGTTGCTGATATCAAGGTATGTGTTCCTATAGCTGTCCATCTTTTTGGTCATCCCACTTTCAAAAACGTAAAATTATATTGGCCTAGTAGGACATGGTCTTAGGGAATCATACTAGTTTGAGAGATCATCTTTTACCTCTGATTACAATCTGCTGAGGAGTTTTGCCTGGGGCCAATGTCAAGCCCACAGAATTGGATAATTCTTCCTTTAGACCATCATAATGTAATGATAGCTAACATTTACTGCTTACTGTTGTCTCAGTGATGGTGCTCAGTGCTCTTTATAAATATTCAAATAATCCTACGGAACGGCTATTCCGATTTCTGTTTTATGGACAGGGAGCCATGGCTGGATCCAGCTGACCCCAGCGCCCATGCTCTTCCCCACTAGATGTTGCTTCTATTTATATCTGCCGGGCTCCATCTTGTTCCTCAAATGCTTTACGGCGACTTTCAAAGATATTAAAAATACGAGAAAGCATGAAATCACTGTAGTAAGTAAGACCAGCAAGGGTCAAAATGAGTCATGGGTCAGAACAAAATGCTTGCGCATTTGCTAACTGAAGAGTCACCGATTTGGCTTTGAGTGTTCTAGAAATGTCAGTGCGATGTTCAATTGCACCGCTGACACTGGATTAATTAAACACCAACATTGTTCAAGAGAAGTACCCGAGAAGCCCTGGGGCTTCTTCAGGAAGACACCTGAAGAAGATTCCAGCAATGTCTGCAAGAATATTCTCATGATCCACGCAGACAGGAGCCTCGCAGGTCTCAATGACCCATCGTTTACACCATCCACTTCCTCCCTTATTTAATTAAAAAAAAATTGGGAATTTTGGCTAGCTTTATAATTCTTCAAAGATTTCTACATTCCCGTTTCCAGGACCTCTTCCACCATTCTCAGCTCATTCCAAGAGAATATTCACAGCAATTGAGCGATTCTTTGCTCACGTTTCCTCAGTACCCCAGAATGGGATGTGAGCGGTCGGGATTTACTTGCTGAGAGTTTCACAGTCTGTTGACTCAGTTTCCCTGTTGGACTCAGACCATGAAGTCACACCTCACCTAAGGAACATCTCCTCCCTGCTAGTTTCCCCCTCCTGATTGTCCCAGTATGGAATTGATAGGGCCGGGTGCACAGTCTGAGAGCTGCAGTGAGACCAACACAGACCGAAACAACCAGGTCACTCCCTGTCCACTGCCCATCACGATGTCATTTCACCTAATCATTCCTCCCTGTAGCTCGACGAAAAGTCGAGAACAGCAGATTCCACTGGGTCAGTTGAAATAGTCAGTGGATGAGACAAATATTTTATCATTTACAGGACTATACAGTAATAGGAGTTTTATCTTGAAAAATATTGGCCTTTCCTTGCCATCTGAAAAAGACATAGTGTTAAAAGTGCATTGGGATTTTTTTTTTTAAGATTTTATTTATTTATTTGAGAGAGAGCACGAGCAGGGGGAGGGGCAGAGGGAGAGGAACAAGCAGACTCCCCACTCAGTGGGGCTCGATCCCAGGACCCTGGGATCAAGATCTGAGCTGAAGTGAGACACTTAACCAACTAAGCCACCTAGGCGCCCCTGCATTGGGAGTTTTATTTTATTTTTTTTAAAGATTTTATTTATTTGACAGAGATAGAGACAGCCAGCGAGAGAGGGAACACAAGCAGAGGGAGTGGGAGAGGAAGAGGCAGGCTCACAGCGGAGGAGCCTGATGTGGGGCTCGATCCCATAACGCCAGGATCACGCCCTGAGCCAAAGGCAGATGCTCAACCGCTGTGCCACCCAGGCGCCCCTGCATTGGGAGTTTTAAAGAGAGGTCTCTTGGTACAAGATTGAAGGTTAGCACAGAATTATGCATCATTTGGAAAGTACTCTTCCAACATCAAGCTGCCCAGAACACTCACCCAGCTCCTCCTCAGCGGCTCCCTTTTTTATCCTTGGACTCTCACCTTGAATACCAGCTCCTCAGCTGAACCTTCTCTGACCACTCTGCGCAGGGAGCCCCCACCCCGATTGCTTTGTTTGTTTCAATTATCTATCTCCCCAGCTAAACAAAAGCTCAATGATGGCAGACACTTACCTTGTAGTGCCAGGACCTCGATCAGGGATTGGATCAGAAGAGAGGGCACCGCCACCATTTGATGGAAAGAGTGAAAGCAGGCAGGCAAGCAAGCGGGGTGTCAGAGGCTGCAGAGTTGGGGCCTGAGACGCGGGCCGGTCCGAGGCTTCATTATGGGAAGACAGCAGGTGATAGTGATCTTAGGAATGATCACAGAAGCAGCTGGAGGAAAGAGAAGGATCCTGAGTGAAAAAGTTCACTTTGTCCTTTTTAATAACCCAGCCATTTAGATGATTTGAGCATATGAAATTGGAGTAAAGTGACCTGCCATGTACCTCAAAAGGAGGAAAACGGTTCATGCCATGCTTGGTAGAAAGCACAGGAAGGCCTGAGGTGGGCAGAAATTTGATGTCATTAGACACCCCCCCTCCCCTCCCACCTCAAGCAAGCTTGCCTCTACTTCCCTAATGTGCTCCTTCACCATCTGCAGATTCCTCAAGATGGGACCCAGGATGTCACCCTGCAGGCGGCTGACAGCCACAGCCAGAGTCTAACAGTAACCAGTCAGCTTTCCCTACAGTTGGAAGAAATGAGAAACGCAGAGTTTTAGAAAGAAGAAATGCCTAGAAGAGCAGGAAGAAGGCACTCCAAATTGATGGACATAGATCTGCATATGTAATAAGGCAAAAACCACGGCAGGACATGGCCCAAAGGCTGAGGAAAAGCAGTTGAATCCGACCGGGATTAACACTGTGACGATGATGGTCCCCCTCCCCTGTCAGAGAGTCCGGGCTATCTCCATGGTTCTGAGCGAAGGGCACTGCAGCAATAAAGAGCGGTGAATCACAGGGGCTATTTTTAACATGCAAGCCATCCAGTTCCTCTCGGCTCTCCTACAGGCCCTCTGGCCCCCGGGGACGGCCGCAGGGAACGGGGGAAGGGAGGGCAGGGAGACCGTGAGTCTACTGCAGGCACACGGGCAGGTGAGCGGGCAGACGCATCTTCCCACCCTAGAACCTACTCCACCCCTGCCCCTTACTGAGCAGAGGGCTCCAACGGGGGGAGCCCAAGACAAGACTGCAGAGAAGTCCTGTGGAAAGAGCTTTTCCGAAAAGGATGTTTGGAAGTGTTGCTGTGCTTAGGTCATCTCTTGGCCAAAAAACATGTAAACGTTGCTCAAACAGTCTTAGAGATGCTTTTATAACTTGCTCAAAACTTTCCAAATGAGGAGTTTGAGTGCTTTAAAGTCCTTGGTTAAAAAAAAAAACAAAACGTAAAACTGTAACATGTTTCGATTAGTTTGCATTAGTCAGCCATCAGAGAAGATGGAAATTTACTAGCTGGATTTCAACACACACCTGTGCATAATTGGGGAATAAAAGTGAATTAATGGCCAGCAGTGCCCTTCCCCTCTTTAGAATGTGGAAGCCATCTCTTTCCAGCATCAAAACCAACAAGCTAGGCTGAACTTGGGAACTGACATCTGAATTATTGTATCACAGTCTTAAAACTATATTTAAAATGATCAGGGGTTCATTGTTCTCCTTAGAAACACTGGAGGGGCTCCTGGATGGCTCAGTCGGTTAAGCATCTGACTTCAGCTCTGATCATGATCTCAGGGTCCTGGGATCCCACTGCATGTCGGGGCTCACACTCAGCGGGTGGGGAGGGGGTGTCTGCCCCTCCTCCCATCTCATGTGCACACTCTAGTACTCTTTCTCAAATAAATAAAATCTTAAAAAACAAAAAACAAAACACTGGAGATCAACATTTTAATCATTAATGTTTTTTTAAACTATTTCGTTTCAGCTTGTTTAGATTTTCTATTTTATGATAAAACTTACTCAAAGCGTTTTAATATGCATACAGTGGTGTCAAACTGCTAATAAGGGTTTACCACCAAAATGGTTATTCAGTTCAGAGATATAAAGGCACAGACTATGAAGCCTGGATACCACAAACATTCTTCCTCATCTTCTGTTATCAGTGTCAAACTGTCCAAAGAACAGCTGCTGTCGTTGCTCCATAGTGCTTCCAGTTCCCTGATCATTCTCATCTTTTCCAAAGATGGCAGCAAAAAACTTGGCATAAGTGGGAAGTTTCGCTTCTATAAAACCAAAGGCAATTCTGTATTGTTTTAAAAACATTACAATGCAAGGGTTTTCAAAGTCTCAGGGTAAAAAAGAAATGAGTATCGGGAGCAAACACTGTGCCTAATTTAGGATTCCCTTGCCTCCACGTCCAGAGGTAGGAGTGAGCTGAAGAGCGCCCCCCTCCCTTGGCTTTAACTCAAGGTCTCTGAAGACCTTACATCTCCAGACAGGGTCCGATCTGGGCTCCTTATTAATACAGATCATCCTTGTGAAAATGAAGCAGACCTTCGTTGCTCTGAATCTTGCTTGAAGTCACCAGAAATGATTCCTACAAATCACTGGAATTAAAGGTGGGTGGTGTGGACTCTTGGGCAGTCGGGAGATTGGGGATCTCACTCCGATCCTGCAGCTAACCATTAGGTGGTCCTGAACCTCTCATCATCTCACTGTTCTCTTTCAAATGAGGTGAGAAGTGGTTTTCTAGTAGGAAGTAGGAGGTTCCCTCCGGCTTTCCCAGTCCAAGATTATTTTGAGCCCTTCCAAAACCTTAAAGTAGTATCCATGTAAAGACAATGTGGCCTGTAAATTATTTTTACCACATAGATCTTAATGTGCAGAACATTTGGTGACACTTGTGACAGAAGCGAGCAGGTGAAGGGGGCGGCGGTCCTGGAAGCCAGCAGACTCTGGTCTCCAATACTGCACCAGTGACTTTTAAAGTCAAAATCAATCTATGAATCTGAACGCTACAGATCACTAACCATAGATACTTGGATGGAGGATCTTTATAAAGCGCCCATATGTGCATGCTCTTGTTCAAATCAGACAGGTTCCAAAATCAATTACAGTAGTTGGTACTATGCCAACTTGGTTAAGCCAGCACTACCTTTCCCAGTCCCCTTCCCCGGTGGTTCTAAGTTAGACATGGCTCGAAGACATGCTTGTGTGAGATCTGGAAGGCAAAAGTGAAGCAAGGGCCATTTTTCTCTGAAGGTCATGGTAGTCCAAAGTGACAGAGGTGCCTGGCAGGCTCCAGCTTTTCCTCCTCCTCCTCTGCTCCACCTCTTCTTCCCAAGTGTTGACCTTCGTGTTCACCTGGAGTGGCCCCTGGCCCACCACTGGACACTGGGCTACAGATGCACAGAGGCGGTCAGGATATGGCAGCAACAGCTTCCCACGGAGCTCCCTGCCTGCCACCTTGCCCAGCCCCACTCTGGCCCCTGAGTATGTCCTGCTTCTCCGATGGACTGACTGGTGACTCCTCTTGACTCAAGTACCTTCCTCCGCACTCTCCTTTCTCCAGCTCCTTCCACAGCCCTGTTTGGTCCAATTCCTGTAACAATCCTGTATCCCACAGCGCTTGGAGCAACTC
The DNA here is from genome assembly GCF_017311325.1 of Ursus maritimus. Taxonomy (NCBI): domain Eukaryota; kingdom Metazoa; phylum Chordata; class Mammalia; order Carnivora; family Ursidae; genus Ursus; species Ursus maritimus. The sequence continues at coordinate 51,834,532 of NW_024426996.1, forward strand.
TTCTCCCCTGATTCACCAACCAAACACAAACACAAACAATGACACAGTTATGCCATCCATATGTAACTCCCAAGAGGGGCCCAGGACTGGGAGTTATTACATAGCACTGAGCTCTATTATACAGAACGCATACATAATACACATTTAAAAATATATGTATACGTAACTGTGTGCTTCCTGAGGGCTCATAACGTCCTAAGAGACCATAAATGGTATCAAAAGAAAGACAACCTTCAAGTGCACACATGTGTGCAGGTGCATACAGTTGGTGTTGGAGAAAAACAGAACATGACATTTACTTGGTTTAAGGAAGTGCGTCTGCAAATCCTCACACAGTAACGTGAATTGGCTCTCTGGATGTTTCTTTCCCTAAGTCCTACACAGGCTGAGCCTCTGTCTGACCTGTGCCCACGGGCTTGTGCGACCTCCCCGAGCTGGCTGGCTCCTGCACCTGACGTGGCTGGTCTCATTAGTGGTACGACTCACCCCCTGCAGAGGTGCTGAGACGTGACTAGCACTCGGGTAACAATACCGGAAACACAAGGTGCCAATACCTCCAATGACTTCACTGCTGGTTGGGTAATATTCACACCTTGACCGATTGGTGTTCATGAGGCATTCCCGTATCTCAGCTGCAAAGCAAAAATCCAAAGTTTATAAGTAAAACAGACACCATAAAAGTGTGGGCACGGATTTATTGCTGTCTCGTTTCTTATTTAATGCAGAGTCCATGTTTTTTGAGTCTTGGTAATAAGATATCCAAAATTCAACATTATTAAACATTCAAACAGTAAAATAGGTGGAAAGAAGCCCTCAAATGTTAACTCCTCTATCTGGTGGAATAGCTCGGGATAGAGGCTACTGGGCTGCTCATCTTGATTTGGGAGGAGTACTCCTATCCCCTGACACAGGGCACAGGAGAGTCCCAAATGTCAGCCAACTGTGAGGCACCAGGGAGAGCGTGTATGACCCTTGGAAATGTCTGAGGAGACCTGGGACGACTTCCAGTATGAAAATCCTTCCTTTCACCTCAGGCTGAAAGAGATGCCTACTGCCGAGAGGGTCACAAGAAGGCCCTGTGGACCAGGGGGAACTACGATGACAAAGGCCAGAGTGACCCTGCTGTCAGAAAGGGCCTTCGGAGCTTCTCTCTCAGCCGACAGCGCATTCGGAGAGCGCTCGTGCAGAGGCCTCACCGGGGGACCCGATGAAGCCACACCGGCCGTGAGGGCTTTCACTTGTTGAAGGCCCAGGGTTCTCATCCTCCTGAGGGAGGGGTCACCGTGTTGAGTTATAGTCAAAGCACACTTCCCGGCTCTGAAAAACTGTGCTCAGCCGCCATCTATCTGATGGGCTTTTTTCAAAGTCCCAGCATCTCTGGCGCCCATGACGACCCTGAAGCGCCCGGCTACTTCTGCAGCGAACGCGGTTCCCGAGGGCGGACACTCAAAGGGACGCACAGCTGCCCTGCGTCCCACAAGAGCAAAAACAAATACCCGGCTCTAACAGGGCGATGAAAACCCACAAAGAAAGAAACACCTCAGAGTCTACAGATGCAGGTCGCTCATTAGCAACACTTGGTTTGAGCCTCAAAACTGGTGATTTACCCATAAAACATTTACCTACAATGACTTTGATTGATACTTAAGGACCAAGTAAAAAAAATGAAAACTATTTTTTTTTAAAGACAAACTTCAGTAAATACCCAAGAGAGTGCTAAATTCAAGATGTCCTAATGGTTGTCTGGGGCTTCCATAGCCAGAACGGACAGGGGCCAGCTGCATCGCCTGCTGGGGACCAGAGGGTGTGGTCCCACAAACCCACGGCAGAAGAGCGATGGAGCCACATCTGGGCCGGAGGACTCCTCTTGAGCCCTCCCGGCCCTTGTACTTCCACAGGACTAACTGTCCTTTGCAAGCACAGTGACGCTGAAAAAGGAAACAACAAGGAAACATGAAGGTGCATTTATTCACGTCCATGCCACCTAAACCTACTGGGTACAGTAACCAGGACTGAAAGGGGACGGATTGCAACCTAAGCAACAAAAACACTGGGACCTCCGTCCCCATGACTTGCACGTTCTAGTTCAGAACAGTCTGCATGCTGGAGCCAGCGGCCTCCCTGAGAAGCACGCGTCATGCCTCATTCTCTTCCTCCGGCATCGTCTGTCCCTCTCAGTTAAGGCCTGGACAGTGCTAGGACGGGGCACGGAGGGTCCCCTGGAGCCGTGCTCTGGCGAGGAGCTGTTTCCTGGGCTGTCAGTCGCCTGTGGGCCCAGGCCCCGTGAGGTCAGGCTCCGGCCCACCTGGCGCTGCCGTCGTCTGCCTCCGGAGCTCCTGCACCGTCTGCAGCAGGGCGGACCGCTCCAGCTCCCAGGCAAGGCTGGCCTGCTTCAGCTTGCTTTCACTGGTCAGAAGCTTCTCAACGGTGGCCTCCAGGCTCTGGATCCTACCATTTGCCACCTGGAGAATAAGAGAAGAGAATGTGAGCAGCCCAGTGAGAACACGGAAGGACGGGTGGGGGAAATGCACTCTACACTCCACTGTCCAGCCTTGGAGACACTTCTCAGCCCTGTTCTGGGGAAACAACCCTATGCGTTTGGATCAGTGCTTCCAGTCACACAGGAAGACTACATTTCCCAGGGTCCCTTGCAGGGAGGCTGGGCCATGCTGAGCCTCTGGCATCTTCTTTCCTGCTGCGGCTACTCTGAGATGGTTGGTGGCTTCACAGTGCAAAGGGAGCCGACCCCCGTCACCGATGACAGGGAAGACAGCTCTGATATGGGCAAGGAGGTGGAGCTTCAGGGACAAAGCCACTGCTGCTGGGCCACGGCACTAAGATGCGGAGCTTGATTTATTACTGCAGCACAGCCTGTCCTATTCGTACAATACACATGCTCATACGCACAGACCGATTTCAGACCAAAAGGCAAATGGTTCCCATGGGGAGGCCCCAGGAGTAGCCGCCCTCTACTCCAAAATCCTTTCTAGTTTCCCTACCATAAGCAGGTATCTCCACATGCGGAGCGCTCAGATGGCCCAGCATCTGTGCAGAGGTCCACGCGCACCGTCTCACTGATGGGTCACCCCCACCGCCACCGAGATAAGCGGTGTCCTCCGTCCGCCCAGTCTGCTTCCTCCGCACCTAGCACCCAACGTCAGGTACGAGAACTTCCAGGGGCTTCTCTCTAGCAACTGCCCCTCCCATTCTCATCTACCAGGGCTGGCTTCTCAGGCAACCAGTGGCTCTAGTGAGGCTGAGGGGTTTCCTGAGAAAACCACAGAAAGTCCAACCTTTAGAGGTTGCTGTCCCCAAGGCTTTCCTGGCCTGTTCCTCAGCTCACAGCGACATACGGCAGCACTCAGGTCACTGGGTCAGTGAGCTGCTGTTCCTTCTCGCTAATCCAGTCCAGCTCTGCACACGGTCCCGTTTAGTTGGGGTGGGGAAAATGGTACATGTATTTTTTTTCTCTCTCTCATTTTCAAAACAAGGGAAACAGGTTTTTGAACAAGACAACACTTGTGCCAGGCAGACACCTCACGACTCAAAGTCTAGCTCTGGCTGTGCGGCTGGAACACTCAAAATAGAAGGAAGAAAGGACTGAGCTTCCAAGTCTGTCTGCGTACCAGGCGGTGTGCACCTGTAAGGAGTGCTCTGTGGTCCTCACACCCCTACCCATGGTCGAGGTCTGAGACAGGTCCACCGCCCCCCCCCGAAAGGGCTGCTCGTTCTCAAGGCCCACGGAATCCCCGTGCACCACCCAGCTTCGTGGTGAGCGGCTCTGCATGACTGTCACTCTCCTCAATGAGACCGAAGCGCTTTCATGGAAAAATGCAAGTCTCATCCTGTACATGGGTCTGGCCTCCCCCCTCACCTAGTTCACGGGCACTTGATGACTCACAGTGGCTTATCACAAAAAAATGTATGTCCCTTATTATTTGGCACCATTTGGCAGGTGTACGCAATCATCTTGTATGTGCTGTTGGACAAAACAGGTGCAACGCTTTGCTCTCAGCTGCTAGGTAACATTAGGTGTTTAACAAGAAAATAAATGGGACCTTGGTCTGTCTGACAACGAACAGGAACAGAACAAAGCTAGAAAACAGGTCAATTTTGATACTTTGGGAAAAACCAAAGATCTGTGGTCAAAAACTATTATATTTAACACCTATCTTTGGACTCTGAAAACTGTCAAAAAAAAAAAAAAAGGAAAGGAGGTGTGAGTTTTACAGAACATATATAGTCTGGCTGCAAGACAGTGAACCCATGTGACTCACAGAGGGAAATGGGAAAACGATCTTTAAGCACCCACAAACTGACACAACCTAATCCTCATCCCAAGTCTTGGACAGCAGCAGTGTCTTCTGAATCTCAGTGGCCCCTGACACCCGGCAAGGCAAGGGCTCCAAACACTGGTGGGCATGCACAGCTGCAGTCTTGAATGGTCCCTCCACAAGAGCCCAGCCGCTGGGTGAAACAGAGACCATTCCAAGGAGGTCTGTCAGGACCACTTACCGCCTGGTGCCTTTCTTGAGGAATTTCGAGATCTGAGCAGCTTTTCACAGCTTTTCTTGTCACAAAAGGGGTAGAGCATCACAGAAGTACCATGAAATTACGTGCACCCTTTACCACTAAAAAATCACACGGGCATTAGCCCAATAAACGGGATCTTCTATTTCCGCACTGCCTATCTTCCTGAGCCAAATGTTCCAAATGCAAGTCCGAGCTTTGTCAGAAATGTTCCTATCAGGTTCTATTTCAGAGCCCTAATTTGTTTGGAAGTCACTTAAAATTACCACCTCCACAACCGACTGTTACAGAGCAGATAAGGCTCTTTTTCCCCGTGAGCCTCCCCTTCGGGGAGAGCCGAGACATCCTGGAGACACTGTACACAAGCATATTTTTAGTTAGGACATCTCAGTCGTAGGGGGAAAAAAGAAGCTAAATTTCAGAATGTGCCTGGTGGTTAGGACTGGGCAGGGAAAGCATTTTTCTTTGTTCCTCTACAGTAAATAGCCACTAGGTCTCCTGGGATAAATCCCTGCTGGGAGGAATGCATTTTGGACAAGGGCTGATTTATTAAGCTCTCAAATGCTGGCCTTTCTCATATCACTGCCAAGCTTGTGTCTGCAAAGTGGCAACTTTCTATGGAGAAAACTAAGAGGCTTAGGTCAGGATGGAAGGCTTATTCTAAGGACAGCCCAGGAACACCATAAAATACATACTTTGGGGACAAATATGTATTTGTCTTTGCAGCACCTCAAAAAATTTTTTAAATCCCCCCAAAACAATTCCTTAACATTAATAGCATTACCACCCACTCATAGCATTAAAAAAGCAGACTGTATCATTACCTTATTCTATGTGATGTGTAAAGGGGCTGTGCTAAGCAGTTAGGGACTGTGTGTCATACAGACGAGGGAATCAGGACAGGGCAGGTCAGCAGTCTGCCCAGCGTGACAGTGTAGGTGGAGACAACATGGGACCTGGCAAGAGCTGGGTTTCTGCACTACATCCCCAGGCTTACCCCATCTCACCCTTCCATATGCATGGTCTGTTTGCCTTTCTACCCACATGTCCTCATCCACATTTATCCACGTTAAAATGGAAGCTTCTAGAGGGGAGAACTATGTCCCTCATTAACCAAACTTCTGTATTTGCAGTAAGGACTCACAAATCGTGACCATATGCTCTGGTTTATTTCGTTAGGTAGATCTCTGTGTTACTCCCCTCCCCTAACATCCCTCCATGGACCTAGCTGGTTTTGCTCACAGAAGCCCAAGCCTTTGATTCTCTGGTTATGACTCAAAGCACAATTGTGGGCATTCAGTGAATAGCCCCTCGGCATCCTGGACCCCAGTTCATTGCAGGGTCTCTCTCCTAAAAGGGTTAAGTGCAGAAACAGCCTCTCAGAAAGTTCCAGCACTGTCTGACCTCAGCAAAGGATAATCTTCTGCTCCTTAATAAAAAGGACCGATTCTCCTGGGATACCTTTGATCCCAACTATAAACAGACAGGGGGAGAGAGGTCCTGCGGTCATGGGAAAGCCCGCCTGCTGCTGCTTTGGTGCGCTAATGATCTACCACACGCTCAGGGCTCAGGACGCGGCTTTATAAATATGCGCTACCTGCAGTTGTTCAAGGAGGTCAAGGTTCTGTTTGCGCAAGCTGCTGTTGGTCTTCTCCAATTTGTCCATTCTTTGGTTGTCACTGAGAGGAGAGGAATCGATAAGTTCTTCTTGAAGCACGTGGTACTCGACTTCATAGGCTTGTAATTGTTTAGCGATATCCATCTCAAACACCTGTTATATACAGAAAAGTCATCAGGCGCTGAAAATGAGAAAAATCACACATACGCATGCACGACCATGTCAACAAGCATCCCTTCAGCACCTACTCTGGGCCTGGTACTGTCAGTGATAAGTAAGGACAACTCCCTGCATTGAAAAGGTAAACAATTCTACTTGGGAAGAAAGAACAAAAGAAGCATTGAGACATAAACCCAAGGTAACAAGAGGTATGGGTCTCTGATAACTCATTTTCCAAAAGCCCAAACCTTACTTTCTTTTTTTTTTTTTTAAGATTTTATTTATTTGACAGAGAGAGACAGCCAGCGAGAGAGGGAACACAAGCAGGGGGAGTGGGAGAGGAAGAGGCAGGCTCCCAGTGGAGGAGCCTGATGTGGGGCTCGATCCCATAACGCCGGGATCACGCCCAGAGCAGAAGGCAGATGCTTAACAACTGAACCACCCAGGTGCCCCCTAAACCTTACTTTTTAAACAGCTCTTCATAAAAACTTATTTTTAGTTCTTATTTCAGTACAGATTTCCTTTTTCTCTGAAAATTCTATTATGTTAGACACATCAGCCATGGGTCAAAGAGAGAGGAAAAAAAACAAAACAAAACAAAAGAATCATAGCCCCATTTGCCCAGTCACCGAGTCAAAGTTTAATTATAGTTCACTTGGGTTTTTAGAGTTACAAGAACAGCTAAGTAATGGAACTGTTTACTAAAAAACCCTCCTTTGCACATAAGATATGCAGAAATGAGCCAAAACCCAAATGCCTCCCACACAGATGAGTGAACATGAAACAATGCCTTCCTGCCCATAATAGTAACAGTGATCAAAAAACCACCCGTGTGAAAAACAGCCCCAAAGCGCGCAAGTGAGTTGTTCGTGTTTGTACTTTCTCTGAGTGAGCTGTATGGGAGCTGCGCTGAGGAGCGGCCGCAGCCTCTCTCCCCAGCTGTTTCCGTGGGATCGCCCCGCGGGCTGTGGCTCTGAGCACAGGAGTGAAGTCCCTGGGTGGCTCTGTGTGTGGGTCTGAGCATTCAAGCTGGCTCCATAGAAACAAGGCCAGCATCACAGAACACACATTTGGAGGACGAAGCTAGACCTAACAAGAGCACAAAGGAACTCTTCACTGCCTTTCCTTAAGAGAGAAATTCCAACGTAGTGAAAATCAATGAAAAACTCATCCCCCCCCACCACAGGGCGCCCTATTAGCATTCAAACATAGGATGAATCCTATCTTCCCTGAAATCGATATTCAAAAACCATGTTTACTTTCTCACCATTCCCAACAATCTTCTCTGCCTGGAGATTAATTTTTCAGCTTCCTGCTTTTCATTTTAATTCAATGGACAAGACCAATTAGGCACAAAAGTCATTCTATGCTGAAAAACTAACACACATTGTATTCATGGTGTGTGTGCGCCTGTAAAGTTTGCTGTATTGATAGGCAATTCTCTGTTGTCCCCCAGAGTGACAGTGAGGTCAGCAGGGATTACCATCTCTATACTACAGTCAAGAAAATGGACTCACCCCTCAAAGCGGGGCTCCCCTGGCGATGCCCTGAATGACAGTGAGCAGTTACTTGACTTCTCCCGGCCTTGGTTCCTGGCCCCTGACACGGGGGTGAGGGCACCCACCTCCAGCCTCGCTGTGGGAATTATGGGAGGCAAGTCATGGGAGCTGCCAGCACAGGCCTGGCAAGGTGAGCAGGTGCTCACTTAGCTAAGGAAGCTGCTTCGTGCGCTTGTCATGAAACCCTCACATTCAACCTTGTGCTGCAGCCCAGTTACAAAGGACGCCACGTCACGGAACCTCTGACTAGCTCAAACAGAGCAAAACCCGCGAACATTAAAACCGAGACTGCCGTGGCACTGGTGCAGAATTATAAATACGAGGCACGTAAATGCACACTTTTTTCTTCCATGAGATTTATTTTTAAATGAGCTACTAATCTAGAAAACCTGGGCACAAAACCTGTGGCCTTTAATACAGATTCATGACCTGCTAAGGTTAATGGCTCTCAGCTGGGCCCAAAGCTGTATACTCTTTCAGGACTCCATTAATTCCCAGGAACCATCCTGGGTCATAATCATCGCTGCTTAATTGCATCATTATCTCCTGGCTGCTGAAATATTGAGAGCCCTGGATTTTGCAGTTATGCCCTAGAATTGATCCCAAAGCATGGCAGTATGTGGCTGGTGGAGAAAGGAGAGCCCAGGTCCTCAAACAAGGCTTTTTCGAGTTGCTAGATATTCTTCTTGACCATAATTACAAATGGCTTCATTGTTCTATCTACTCGATGTGTTATAACCACATTAATCCATTCATCGAGTGCTGGATATCTAGTTACTTGTAAAGTTTCTGTAGTTATAAATGACAACTCTAAACACCCTTGTACATATGGCTTTTCCCATAATTTGGATTATTTCCTAAGGATACATTCCAAGAAACGGGATTACTGAGTCAAAGGGTATGAATATTCTACTGGTGTATGATACACATTGCCAAGTTGCCTCCCAAATGGAAATGATCAATGCACAACGCCATTAACAACGACACCCCAAGGTGCCAGCTACAGTCTATCCCTGGCACTGGGTACCGGCCTTAATAGGTTTCGTTTTGTTAATCTAGTAGGTAGAGCATTGTATGTTATTTAAATTATGCATGAAGCTCAATATTTTCCCAGATATTTGTTTACTAGACGGACCTCCTCTTTAGTGAATTGTCTGTTTATGTTCTTGGCTCCTTTGCTATTGGAGACCCAGAGAGCTCCTCTTTGCAGTCTGTGCACACTCTGTATAATGAAGCCATTAACCCTGACGTCTGCAGAACTGGCCGCTTACTTTCCACCTTCCCAGCCTCCAGGCCCTGGCCACCCCCCCTCGGTCTGCCCGCCTCAGTGGCATCGCAAGGGCCGGAGAGTGGAGCAGGGTGCCCGGGGATCGGCCAAGAGGGGCTACAATGCCTGTAGTGAATTTAAAAATAAGAAACCCAACTAAAAACTGGCCTGTTTTTTATTATCACCACATGCAAGCAATTCTAAACAATACCAGTGGTAAAATATTCCTCCTCACTGTACCCCACCCTTTCTGTATGGCACTGCTGGCCTTTGAAAAAAGTCCTTGTTTTCAGCAGTGCCAACTGCCCAAGCCACAGGGCTCCTCCCTGCGCAGAAGAGGCCGTCTCAAAACTGTGACTTTGAGGAGCGCCTTCTGAACAAAGGAACCTTGTTAAGATTCTGGTTTCTATCCTACAAGCTCAACTAGAACAGGGAATTGTCTAGTGTGTTCAATGAAGCTGCCCATGGCAGAGCTTTTCAAGTGTCCCAGTGTGTGTGAATCCCCTGGGGATCTCGTTAAAATGCAGATTCTGACTCAGCAGGTCTGGGGTGAGGCCCCAGATTCTGCATTTCTGACAAGCTCCTACAGGGTACAATGACAGGTGCGGGTCCGGGGCCACACTTTGAACGCCCAGAGGATGTTGAAAACAGGCTCTTTGCTCTGTCTCCCAAAGACCCCCTCCAACTCTGTTTTTCTTCCTTAGCCTGAAATGAGCCGACAGAGGCAGACAGCTCTCACCGTGACAAGCATACAAACCTGACCTCCTTCTCTTCGTTTCTGTTTATTCCCAGGGTTTCCCCCTTCTTGGGTCAGAAGATTTTTATGGCTCATATTCAACTGACAGTTAAGCCAAACTGAGGAACTGCCACAGACACTGCAGAGACCCTTCTCCTCCTGCCCCGGACTCTGGCAACTCTGGACCCGCCCCGCTGCGGCCGCTCCTGGCCTGCCCATCCTGAGCCAAAGCCTCAGCGCCCTATCCCTGGCTACCCTCCCCCCAATGCTGGATGCAGGCTCTGTCCCCACTGCTCGAGCTGAGGCCACCTACAGAAAAGGCATCGAATGAAATGGAGCTGTAACTATCACAGAGGACCATCCGGACTCTGCCCGTCTACATACAAGACAATATGCTCTGTCGGGTGCAGTGAATGTGTCTGTCACCCGCGCCCTGTGGACCTCCAAGATTGGAACCTGGGGGCCCTCTCAGGCTGCCAAAGAGTCACACTGTACCTCAGGCCTCATCTCCGAGTGGAACTTGAAAACAGAGCACCCTCTAGGTGGGGAGGGGGCAGTGAGCCTGACAGATATCAGGTTCCAGATGGAAAGCATGGGAGGGCAAGAGGGCAGAGAGCTGGGCTCCCAATCTTTTGGTAGGATGAAAACCTGGGCTCCAAAATGTAGATTTTGCATTCCGAGCCACAACCACCCTTTCCTTCAAAGTTCAATGCAGAGGCATCTAGAATTTCTCTCAATTCTCACTCCCATGTCTGTGATCAGGAATCAGCAGAGTACGGCCAGTGGACGGAATCTGTTCCACTACATGTTTTTACAAAGTTTTATTGCAACATGACTTCATTCATGTACATATTATCTGGTTACCTTTGTGCTGCAAAGGCAGAGCGGAGTGACTACAACAGAGACCTTCTGGCCTCAAAGCCTGAACTATCTGGCCCACTGCAGAAAACGTGTGCTGACCCCTGTTCTTAGCTCATTCCTTGGGCCCAGTTGAACTCAACTCTCCCCATTCCCAGTCAGTAGTGCTCATTCCACCAGCCTGGCTCCCATATGCCCTTGCACGAGCACCATTGTGACTCTTACCACGCTTGTAATTACTGGATTCCATGTGCGTTTTCTGTACAGGATGGCCTCTGGTGTCAGAGACACGTCACATTCTTGGCTTGGCCACTGCACACGGGGCGTTGGGCATGTTACTCTCTCCATGCCCAGTTTCCCCACCTATAAAGTGGGGATTGTCCTACACATCCCAGGATTGTTTAAGGAGTCAGTGGGATAAAGGATCCCAAGTTCAAGACAGTTGCCTGAAACAAATCAGGTCGCGTACGCACGCACACACACACACACACACACCACCCCTCTTCTCTCCCCATGCCATGTCTATTTCTATTCTTCCAACATTTAAAGAGAACCTGATACTCTGAATAAGTATTCTTTACAGAAAAGGGAAGAGAAAATGGGATTCTTTTCTCAGGCTCATGTCCAGGAGGTAAACTGAATGTCAGCTGCGATAGCCTGCTGCAGAGCCGGGGGCCAGGGCGAGGCACTCACCAGGCACAGACTTTAGGTAAAGGCTGTCTGTGTTTGCCCAGTGGCCATAAAATAGGATTATATGCAGTGAGAGCTCTGAAAGGGAATCAGTGCACATAAATGCCAAAACTTAAGGAATCAAAAGGGCAGAGAATTCAGTATGAACATACAGGTAAAATACAGAAAAATCCCTGTAGTTAAACGATACCCAGAGGCATGTGGTGGTATTGAGAAGCTGCCACGTCACGTCAAGACAAGAGACGCGCCACCACTCCCCTCGGCAGCAGGGTGACCATGGGCCAGTGAGTGCCTCTTCGCACCCTCCGGGCTGCTCCTCGTGGGTTAAAACCACCTCTCCTCTCAGGAATGCGTCATGATGAGATGAGATCATGTGCATATGTAGATTCACACAGAGCCTGGCAGAAAGCAGGGCCTGAACAAGCCAAAGCTATTCACATTGAGAGAAACGTGCCAGGGAAGCAAAATACAGAGATGCATCAATTCACTAAAAATGAAAAGTGCAGAGTGGAAAAGCAGCGCCCTTCCGAAGCACAGGCGTAGGAAATGTGCGGAGATCCAGATTCACCCAGGCTCACACCGGCTCCCCTTCCCCAGGCCACACCTGCTTCCTTGTCCGTGCTCCACACTGAAGGAGGCACAGCGAATACAACCAGAAACACCACAGCTGGGTGCATTCCGCCGGAATCAGATTCCCCTTGGACTGTCAGAAGTCCTCAGAATAAGGATTTGTTTACAAAATAGCTTCGTTTCACTACTTGTTTTTACCTAACTGCTCTATGTTTTCATTGCATTGGGAGCAGGTGAGGTAAACTCTAGGCTTAGGAGGGGCCTGAGTGCTGGCCCCGATGGAGAAATCCCTTCCAGAACATTCTCAGTCATCCAGCCTCTGGACACTTGAGTGCTGATCCACCCTCTGCTAAATAGCTCAGTCCTTCAGAGTCAGCACACGTTACTAGAAGATTCTTCTTTATACAGAGGCAAAATCTGCTCCCACCCCTAAACCGGACCATTGAACAATTGATCTAGTTGTGATTCTGGCTCAATTCACCCCCACCCCTAACATTTGGGAGAAATGGTTCCACTGGCTACAGGAACCAGAGGAAGCCACAGATGTGGAACTGAATGCTATTTAAAAAAAACATTGTGGAAGGAACCTCTAGAATATATACTATCTATCCCGATTTTGCTATCAAAGGGTTATTTTTAGAAAATTCCAAATAATACCATGCAGCAGCAAAAAAAACCCCACAGCACTCCTACTGTTAAGAGCCTACACTGAATAGCACATGTGTTTCAGAAGAACAAACAACTAGGGGTGAAGCCTCTTAATTAGAAGCAACTACTGATAACCCGTGGTTATCACCCCTGACCACTGCCCCCTTGTGTGCACGTGGCACAGCCCCATCACATTCCAGACACACTCGCACTCGGACTCGCACTCGGTCACAGAACACATGTTCCGCCATGTGCTTCCTACCTGCTGGGCAACACACGAGATGCTGCTCACGATACCAAGTGGTAGGAGAGAGGTCCCAATCAAAAGAAAATTAAGCTCTCCAAATTCAGGATGGCGTAAGCCTTTGGAAGGTCGGACTGAGTCATACCTGACTGATGGTCTTTTCCATCTGCACCAAGCCCAGGTTGGGAAGGGTGTTTTTTATAAAGTCAACTATGGTTTCTAAGTTTTCATGTTGCAGAATCAAGGGCTTATGGCTTCCCAACAGACTTAATGCCACTTTAAATATGACCTCTGATCCCTGAAGAAAGATCATATCTGGGAAAACAGAGAAATGCAGAAAGTTAAACCAGGCCAGTTTCTGATGAAATAACATCGTGTTTTCTTGTCCACACATCAGAGCAGGATGGTGGGAAACATAAGACCAAATTGCAAACTTTATTTCCTTTTTAAGTGCCTGATATTTCAGATAAGGTTGTCAAGACAATTTTGCAAATAATAAAAGAAATATAGATAAACGTACTAAGATTTTGTCACAGGTTCAGATAAATCTTTTTTGTTATTGTTCTAAAAATATATTAAACTCAAACATCCTTCAAAAGCTAGAAGAAAACTTTTTATTAAACTATTTTTCTAGAAATGCTCTGGGGTTTTAAAGGAATTACTAAAACACATTGTTATGAGTAAAACTGAAAGACTTAGATACAGAGTATCAGAAATTAAGATAGAGTAAAAAAAAAAAAAATGCACTTCTTCCCCCTGTTTTGAAATAAGGAATTGAACTAAAAGATCTCTAAAATCTATACAATGTCTGCAGAGTTGCAAAAGTACATTACTAAATACTTTCCAGTATGCTGGATTTTAGCTTAACAATGGAGTAAAAACCATCTTCCTTCAGAGAAATTCAAAGAACTCTGTCAGAGTTATTTTCCAGTTCTTGCCATAGTTTTTTCTTAGAACAGTTGGCCAATGTTAGCAATCCCTACACTGACTGGACGTGGTGAGAGGGAGGGCAAATGGCCCGGGCAACGGGGTGAGCAGCCGGCCTCGCCCTGACTCCCCCTTCCTCACAGAGCTGAAGCCACCTGAGAAAGAGTTAAACTGTCCTGGGGCCAAAGCACACTCCTAGCAACTAACTGTTGGATGACTAAATTCAGGAAAGTAACCTAACAACTGGAATTAAAAATACAAGAGAAAAATATAATGTTAAAGACGAGGGCATAAATCTAATCAGAGGCAACTGTCAACATGGTGGGTGAGGGCTGCAGGATAATGAGAGAGACAAAGACGTGTTCATCAAGTCCTGGAAGACAAAAACAGGTGAGAGGAAGAACCCCCCCAGCATTGGGCTTCTCTGGGGGGTTTAGCAGGACGAGGCAGAAGGGCCTTTAAGAAACAGGAAAGGCTGGAAGCTGCTGACACAGGGAAGGGGCAGGGGCAGGGATCCGCGTCGGAGTGGTTTGTGGACAGTGAACAGGACAGGGGCACCAGCCGGCTGGGTCAGCCCTGGGGGTGCCCTGTGACCTTCCCCAAGGCCTCAGCCACACCAGCAGATCCGGTGCCAGGGTGGGTGTCACCCGTCTCTGTCACAGAGCTCAGGGCCACACTGCTTGCACAAACATCACAACTGCTCACGGTTCGGACGACCCTGGGAAGCTGGAAAGGCCCCAGGAAGCTGGAGGAATGAGGGCAGCCTCCTTAGGTGTAGCTACAGAGGCTGGGAAGATAAATTAGAGAACTGGTCGTTATCTTTGAAATCTGAGCTTCTTAGGGGAAGTACTATGTGTATCAAGTCAGCCCTATGTAAGAATATTCTTGTGAAATGTATGCTTTATGAAATACATAGTCTAACCCAAGTAATTCATCACTACAGAAAATAAAGATCTCAAACAGCACCATAACTAAGATGTTTTTAAAAAGAAATATTTCCCAAACCAAATTTGAAGCTTCTGTGGTTTGGACAGCAAGGCTTCCTTTCAATAGGTCAACATTTACAGCTGAACAAATATTGATGGCATCTATCAGAATTAAGTACCAAGCATTCTGTGCAAGGGTCCTGGGGCAGGACTGCATGACTGGCCCAGCTGCCACAGCTCAGTGTCTTTAGTCTGAGAGACATGTAACTAGAAACTAGACAGAGTGCCGCATCTAAGCCAAGTAAGAGAAATAATTATCGGGAAGTTTTATGAGCACAATCAAACATGCAATCCATATCAGCAATCTCGTAAGGCAGACAACAGGTCTTCCATGTTTTATTCCATTAGGATTTTGGTGGTTTTGTTGTTATTGCTGTTGTTGTTTTAGAGAGGGGGCATGGGGAGGGAGAGAGAATCTTACTTAAGCAGGCTCCACACCCAGCATGGAGCCAGACATGGGCTCGATCTCACAACCCTGTGATCATGACCTGAGTTGAAATCAAGAGTCAAACGCTTAATGGACTGAGCCACCCAGGCGCCCCAGGATCTTGGTTTTTATAACACATCTGCTTAGTGGAGTGCTCCCTAGCATTCTAAGCTGACTTTTCTGGGCTGTTTGAAGGAAAAATAAAAAATGGGAGAGGTGGTGGGGTTTCTTTGTTTTGTTGTTACACTCTTTGAAAATATAGCCCTGGATATACTTGTCTTGTTGGGTCTGTCTGTATTTACTATAATACAAATGTTCTTTCCTAATGCTATTCCCAGCACCTTAAGAGCACTTACCTGTCTATCTGCTAAGTTTCTCTCATTAAGTCAGCAAGCATTCACTGAGCATCTAACATATGCCAGGCTTTGTACTAGGCACTGAGATCAAGCCCTGAACGAAAGCACAAAGAGCAAATTGCAGACACACCAAAAGCTGTTGGTTTGGTAGAGTTACACCAGGTGTTATGAGAACAAAAGGGATGAGAAAAGTCTAAGGAAAGGCGGCTGCTGAACCCAATCTTGAAGAATCAATAGAAATCTGCGAAGTCAGGAGTCAGGAAGGAAGGAAGGAGGAAAAGAAGGTGCAAATGCCCAGAGGTGTGAGAGCAGCACACCATGTCCGGGAGCTTGAAGAGCATGGTAAGGCAAGAGCTCCGGCTCTGTGGGGCATAGGGTGGGGCCAGATCACCAGGGGCTTTCTGTCCAGACATCAGCATTCTAACTACCCAGAACATGGGAGGGGTCACCCAAGGCTTTCTGTTCCCTTTTTTCTGAGTAGGTCAGGACATGGGTAAGGAGGTGATGTTAACGAGATCCAATGTGAGTCTGATCTTTGCCAAGGCTATTTAGCTTTAGACAGAGAAAAGCCGCCACTGAGGAGACCACCCTGAGTCCCACCCCGGGGGCCTGCTGCCAGCCGCAAGATGCTTGCCTAGCGCTGCTGGAGGCCCGCTGCTCCAGGTGCCCACCCTTCTGAAGACAAGCCGGCCGGCTGTCCACACGAGTCAGGCTGGGGAAGCTCAGCCCCAGAAGCTCGTCAGCCTGGGGAGGCCTCGAATAAGGAGCTCATTTGGGTGTACGATGAAGGAATGTGTCTGAAGAGTTAAAGGAAGGGTAGCCCCCGCAACCCTCCTGCCCACCAAGGTTTTGCTTGGAGGCAGGGACTACTAAATTTATCTGACTAGCCTTGGGGAGGCAGTATCTATAACCCTTAACAATTACTACCTTTTTCTCCTTCTGGAAATTTTAGAACTTAACTTTTAAGGAATACTAAAGAAAAACATTACCTATAAACCCACTCCTCCAACCCAATTATTTTCATTTTTGTCCATCTTCCAATCCTTATACATTTACATTCTGGAAATGAAAAAAAAAAAAAAAAGCCTCTTTGGAAAAGTGAGTTCATCGCCTGCATGTAAAAATCAGCACACGAGAAAGTGAACTGCGGGCGCCTCCCCAGTGGCCCCAGGGAAGCCGTGCCCCCCACACTGCAGCCAACGTCCCTCCCCTCCTGCTTCAAGCCACCCAGATATAGGCAAAGGGCTTTATCAGGCAGAAAGTAAAGGGAAGCTGAAATTTGGCTGACTGGGCCACTTTTGCAAATTATTTGCTGAGAACAATGCAAATAACTACTTTCCTTTGAGGACGCTTCAGCAGCACTGTTGTTCTGTTATTGTGTTAACCTATGGGAACTCTGTTTGAAACGCCCCATGACCTAAAAGGTGCAGTTTTCGCAGGGCGGTGGGGGGGGGGGGGGCATCTACGCAAAGCCCAGGGCCAGTAAAGCAAACTTACCCTGCATCCTCTTTTCCAGCCACCTTTGTCATTGTCAAGGGCAAGCCCTCTCCTAAGTCTCCTGGGAGGCTGGGGTGCTCCAGGTGTGCGAGCCCCACCTTCCTACTGGGACCAGGTGGGAGGAACATGAAGGATGATGGCAGGTCTGCAGCAGGACTACGGCACAAACAGAGCTTGCACAAACTCACTTCCCTACTGCTGGTCACATTCCCCGGGGGAGCCTTTTTTCCTGGCCATTTAAACCATCCTGTTTTCCTAAGTCTATTTTAGTCCTAAAGCCTCTCTGAATCCTTCCCTGTATTACAGGTGGTTTCTGTGTTTTCTGCCAAACCCTTCCTTTCCACCCCCCACCTCCTACTGCATCGACTTGGCAGCACACCCTCCAGCAAACATCAGGAGCCTCAGACCACAGCTGCCTCCTCCATCGGGAGCAAGCCGGGTCCTATTTTTCAGATTCCACCCCCGCCCCAAAGGTAGGTGTGATCTGAAGGTGAACACAGCAAGCACCTCTCCTGGGACCCCTCTCCACCCGGACTAGACACCTACAGGAGGAAGCTATTTCAACTCCATGACACCCAGGCAGAAGGGCTGACATTCAGGAAGTGGGATCACCACGGGAGGGGTAAGGCACGCACATCGCTGCTGGTGCTCCTCCGAGGAGCACGTACTTACTGCGAAGTGACCTGTTAATTAATATGAGCTATGCCGTCTGCAGGCTGAGAACCCCGCACGTAGGTATGAAACGGTGAACAGCTGACAAAGGTCCATTTGTGTTTGGGGTTTATTCAGGCCCACAGGCTTACAATGAAATGGGCTTCAGGCCAAAATAGACTACAGGGTATGAATGGCAGGTTTGGGGATTTAAAACTAAGCTATCCACCATCACGGAGCTAAACAAACACGGTTCAAGTCACCAATGCTAAATACAGAAGTGGTTTTTAAAAACCTGTCCGTGGAACCTACTAATAAAACGGTTTGGTTTTAAGTACTGGTAGATGGAATAGATTGTCCAAAAACAATCAAAACCAAAACCAACAGTTTTTGCAAAATGACATCACACGCAGTGCCGCCCTGAGTTCCCACTTCCTGCCTACACTCTGAGGAGCCGTAGCCAGCCGGACACGGACCATGCAGTATAGCAGGGCTCTGTGGGACCCAGGAGTCACACGCACGGGCATCTTTACTCATAATGCAGGAGAGCCTCCGAGACTCACTGATTATGTAATAGAAATACCCTGCTCTTGGGGCGCCTGGGTGGCACAGCGGTTGGGCGTCTGCCTTGTGCTCGGGGCGTGGTCCCGGCGTTGTGGGATCGAGCCCCACATCAGGCTCCTCCGCTATGAGCCTGCTTCTTCCTCTCCCACTCCCCCTGCCTGTGTTCCCTCTCTCGCTGGCTGTCTCTATCTCTGTCAAATAAATAAATAAAATCTTTAAAAAAAAAAAAAAGAAAAAGAAATACCCTGCTCTTGCCGGCTTTAGCTCTTCATTTATGAAGTCGTCAGAATGTGCCTAGAGCTGCGAATGTGCTCGAACAGGAGGGCTGTCATCTCCAAGGCAGACTTAGTTTGTTGTTCGTGCCTCTTACTTAATGCAAGGAGAGACTCTTTCCCAGACGTCTGCGGCCCTGGCGTCCCCAGAGCTACCTGCAGGGCAGCCCCTGAAGGACAGGCAGTGATCCCTCAGTGCTGACCCTCCCGTTGGAGTCCCCTTTGCAGAATTTTTTCTCACAAGTGCTGTAATTCGATGCTTGAGCTGTTTCCAAACCATGAACACCAACCCCCGCTTCCCCTCCCACCTCTTTCGATCTTCACTCCTATTACACTGTTTTGAAAAATACAGTAAAAAGTCAGGAGAAAAAGTGGACTAATGATTTTCTTTTCAATTTCCAGAGTAAGAAAACTAGAAACACACACACATTTTTGGCAAGAAAAGACTTCAGCCTACAGCTAGAGATCTTATGATTTTGGTGACTCTTTTGTTAGTAAACTAAGACAATTTTCAGGTTTTTTTTTTTTTTGAGGCTTTTATAATTATCTTCTTTTTACTTATTTTTATTTTTTTTGTTTAAAGATTTTATTTACTTATTTGAGAGACAGAGAGAGCACAGGCAGGGGGAGGGGCAGAGGAAGTGGGGGAAGTAGACTCCCCACTGAACAGGCTCCACCCCAGGACGCTGGGATCAGGACCTGAGCTCTGAAGGCAGACGCTTAACCAACTGAGCCACCCAGGTGCCCCAATTATCTTCTTTTTAAACTATGGTATAAAACCTTCATGAAATCTCTCACTAATGATTTATTTAACCAGGAGAGATTTTTTTGGTATCTCTTTTTTTCCAATTTTTTTTTTTAAGGGACAAAAATTAAGAATCAGTTTGGGGAGGGAGTTATGCAAAAGGGGGTGGGGGTAGTGAATATTTTAAGAACACAGATTCTTCTAGTAAAGCCCAATGGGCCATTCTTTAGAAGTTGTTATGGGTAGGAGTAAGAATAAAAATATAGTACTCTGGGGGAAAGAGGTGCGAAGACCAAGTCGGTGCCCACCTACGTTAAAAAGCAAATTTCAGGATTTCTAGAATATAGATCTACAAAGCTGTCTTTCCCAAGCATGCCAAAGGAGTCCTCTCTCAATGGCTCTGGACACAACTCCCCTGCTTTGAGATGTTCTCTAATTCCAGAAGCAAATCGAAAAAAGTATGAGAAGATTAGACTTTTAAACTTTCAGGTGACTGAACATCAGTAACATTTTAAAAACACTTGATGGGTGAAGATTACCAATTTTTTAATAACCTCCACAGTAAAAAAAAAAAATTTTTTTTTAAAAACCTGAGTTGTCAAAATGATTCTTTCACTCTGAAGTAGGGAAAACCCACTGTGCAAGAACTGCCCGTGCTCACAGTGTCACTCGGCCCCTCGAGCGCAGCGCACGTGCTGAGCCCTGCCATCTCAAGGCCACTCTGAGACTCTGCATGTGAACACCCGCTTAACTCTGACAGAGACGATCTTCTCAAAAAGTAAATCAAGAAAGTGGGAGATGGTATGACATGTGAGCCACCTACGGTCACAGTGGGGCACCCACGTGGAAGGGGCTGAGGCGTCGGGGAAGATGAGGCTGGGGCCTGTGAGGGTGGACCAGTGAGTCATCAGCACGGGGGTGGAGGGGAGGGTCCTTCCAGAGTGAGCTGGCAGAGGAAACGAAGAGCCAAGGGCAGGGGAAGAAGAGAAACGGGAGGAGGAGATGTGAAGGGAACTGAGAAAGAACAGAAGCCTAGAAGTCGTCAGTTGAAGTTTTAAGGGGCCATCAATGCACAGAGTCTCAGGTCAGAGAGGTTGAGGAAGACGGTTCATGAGAGACACATGCCTGGAATACATGCACGGGCCCCTGGCCAAGTCGTTAAAGATGTCTGCTCTGGACAAGAGACAAGTGGGTCTAAACCCCACCAGATGACGGCGTCCAGGGAAGCCCACTGAGTACCAGACGCGAAGCCGGTCTTGAAGTTCGCAAAGCCCAATGCCAACTAGACTCCGAATGTCAAACAACACCCTGTTCTTGTCGAAGACATAGGTAGAAAAGTAAGGAGGCTCACCAGGGAACGAGAATACACGTTTCCCACCTGAGAGGAGAAAGCTGGTTCGGGCAAACAGAGGGACACACACTTACCAAAGACTCTGGCTACAAATCCCAGGGGGAACTGTGAGGCAAACACGGTGAGAAACCAGGGGGCGGCATAGAGGCTGGGGCCGATCTCGTGCTCCTCGAGGTGATTGTAGAGGTCTCTGTGGTAATCGTGAAGAAGCCTCGAGAGCTGGTACATCTGGATCTGTGGGGACAGACGGACACACACACACGCTATTTCATTAACTAAAAGCCATTTCATTAACTAAAAAATTTTGACCCATGTAACACTTCCCACAGATACTGTCAGGTTCTGTGTTCTCCCCAGTAGCTTTAATATAGGTGCACCTGCCTTCGAAGAGAGTGGAATTTTCAAGTTAATCTAGTATTGTAACACACGACTCTTTTGGGGCTTTTGGCCTTGATGACTAGATTCTTCTTGATCCAAAAAAGGCAGACAGGCCTGGGCTGAAGCCCCAAGTCGGCCACTTGCTAGCCAGGTAACCTGAGTTAAGGTGAGCCTTCCCATCTATAAACTGAGCTGATTAATAGTGTCTTCCTGAGGCGGTACGTGCAATATGAAACACTCGGCGTCATGCCCAGCCCAAAGTTAAGTGCTCAGCAAGGACAGCTACTCCAGCGTTAACTGATGGTGGGGAAGTTCCTTAGAGAGACCTGGAAAGGGATCATAAACATTTTTGGCATTTGTCTCTAGCAAATACATTGGAACGCTCTCTACCTGTAAAATAATCATGTCCGGCCGATACTGTTTCCGCAGTCCCATTTCAAACATCAGAAACTTGAGCATGTTAAATGCCTCTTCCTCACCCATGTGAAGCAGCAAAATGCCTGCTACAAAGCTGAGACCTTGGCAGTATCCTACTTCCTGGTCTAGAAGCGAGTAGGCCTTCAGAATGTTGTAAAGTGAGAGCTGCCCCGCTCCCAGCTGGGCAGAGAAGTACGGATGTGTTGGAAAGGTTCGCCCTGCAAAAACAACACACGTTAGATGTGACTAAAAACAGAAAGCCTATTGAACCAGAAGTCCGACGTGCTTCAGGTGCAGGAACAGATCTTTGGAAGCTGGATCATAAACCAGCTCTGTAAACAAGGGGCACGTGGCTGTTCTTAGAATAAGGCGGGCAATTAAAAAAATCAGCAATTATTGATGCTTTTTTGGTGGGGGTTCAGGTGAGAGAAATCAGGACTACCCTCCGTCCTGTAGGTATCTGGATTTCAAGCTCCAGCAAAAAGAAAACTGTTGATCCTCTAAACTTAAGCCTAACTCTCAAGAGGAGCAGACAGCTGTGGCTCTTCACGGGCAGGCAGCCCTGGCCTCATGGCCCTACGGACACTCGCCATCAGCTCTTCCCAGCCTGCTCAGGTTCTGCCTGCAAATGCTTCACACCACGTGTGTATTTCTGTACTTTTAAACCACAAGCAGAGCTTTCAAACAGCTGAGAAGCAGCGGGTGTTTTCTTTTATACAAAACAGTTACCTTCCAGAAAGAAGTTTAAAAAAAAAAATTAAAAACCCTCAACATCCTGATTATTTTCACAAAAAGCTGATGTTCAGATAAGGTTTAAAGACTTCTTTTGTCCAGGAGGCTTTTGTGGCTGATATCTGTCAAATCCCACCTCACCTCCCTCCTTCTGGAATGTGCCCAATGGGGAATTGTGTTTCCAGGGAGAAAAGTACTTGATTGAGAGGAGAACCGTCTAGAGCCACGCCGAGGGCTGAGCTTGGACCCAGGTGCGAATGAGGGCCTCATCTGGATCAGCAAAGGCAGAAGGTGCATCTAGGCTGCAAGGTAATTGTTCCCCGGAACTATTCTGCCTCAACAAAGGGAGGCTGATGCTTTTGCGTGTTCTTCCTCAGCCTCATGAGAAAGCACTTAATCCAGATCGGAGTGTCTGACCTTGATTTAAGAGGGCAGCAACAGTCTAACTACTTTCCTGATTTCTTCTCCTGCGTTCATTTCTTGCCTGCTCTACCTCTCCCCCCAACGAACTGTCCCCAAACGCACCCGGAACGTGTCACCCTCACTGCTAGAAAGCATCCAACAGCCCCCAGGGCTGAAAGAACCAAGTCTACACACCTTGCCTGCGAGCTCTGCACACCTCCTCGCCCACTCTCCCAGCTTCATCCCCTGCTCCAGGGCATAGCCTCAGAGGGGGGTAGGGGTGCGTGTGGAGCGGCAAGGGCCCTGTGAGTATGAGGAGGTACTTAGCCCCAGGCACTTTCCTAGTCTCCAACAGCATGTGCGACGCGACTGTAATGAAACATTTTCCAGCAGCCGCATTCAAAAAGCAACACGTAAAATTAATTTCAAGACCGTTTGTTTAACCCAACATATGCAAATGTTATTTCAACACCTAAGCAATACACAAATTACTGAGACATTCTGCATTCTTTCCTTTCATGCTAAGCCTCCGACACCCAGTGTCGTCCTCATACCGACGGCACCCCTCAGTTTGGAGCAGCCATGTTTCCAGCACTCGGGAAGCACACGGGACCGCTGTACTGACCGCACAGGTGTAGCTCTTTCCTCCGATTCTCCAAGGGGTGAGGGCAAATGTATACAGGAGGCTCTTCACGCCATCACCCCCTCCTGCTGCCAAGCAAACGGTGCCCTTCCCACCTCCGTGGATTTTGCACGTGGCCGTGGCCCTGCCCCAGCCCGGGACATAGCCCTCCCTCCGACTCCCTCTGGGTCTCCAACAGGTCTAGGTGGCGGAACACACAGGCCTCACGTGGCATGCAGCAACCCGGCAAGGATCTGGTCCCCTTTCAATCAGTCCCTGTTAGCACTTCTGCTTACTGGATACCCTCTCATATCAGATACTACGCCCACCCCCAGAAACAAGAGCTGGCACTCATTGGCCCTGTTTGTGGAGTGGGCATTTTTAAACTTATTTTTACTTTTATTATTATAGTTGACATACAATGTTATGCTAGTTTCAGGGGTACAACACATTGATTCGACAATTCTACACGTTACTCGGTACTCAGCAGGATGAGTGCAGTCACCATGTGACCTTATTACAGTACTACTGACCACATTCCCTATGCTCGACTTCTCATCTCTGTGACTTATTTTGTAACTGGACATTATATCTCTCTCTTCATTCCCTTCACCTATTTCGCCTCCCCCCCCCCCCCCGCCGCAACCACTAGTTTCTCAATGTTTGAGTCTATTTTTTTTGTTTTGTTTTTTAGATTCCACATGTAAGTAAAAGCACGTGGTATCTGTCTTATTTCACTCAAGCATAATACCCTCTAGGTCCATCCATGTTGCAAATGGCAAGATTTCATTCTTTTTTTTACAGCTGAATAATATTCCACTGCATATATACCACATCTTTACGCAGTCATCTATCGATGGGGGACATTCCTCATTTAACCCTTGCAAGGCTCCTAAGAGGAGGAGCCCAGCAGGCTGGGGAGGGACCAGTGCCACTTAGACCACTCAATAACTGTTAGATTTGGGGAAGGGCATTCACAGGCATCATGTCTTGTGTAATCACAATGGCTCTGTGCTTAGAAGGGTCTCATGCTGGGTTTAATGCTCTGCTGTCACAGTCTTGAAATTCTTAATAATTTTTGAACAAGGGATTTCTGCATTTTCATTTTGCAACAGGCCCTACAAATTATATACCTTGTTTGAGGCAGGCAGCCCCCTAGTAGCTTCCTGGGATTGCTACAGCCACGTTGCCCACAGCTTTGCCACGAAGCAATTAAGAGAAAGCAAACCTTAGGCCAAATTCCATCAAACATATGACCTTTATTAGCATGCTGATGTGAAAAAAGAACCGCATAAAAATTTCTCATGCTCTGTCCTCAGGCCTCCAACAAGCACCTCTTGGGAAAGGTTCAGCTGGAGGAGGGTACTGTGGCAGTCTGATGGCAGAGCCAGGCCACCAATGCTCCCACACCGATGTTCCACAGAGCACAGGGACACGGGCCCAGTGGGCACTGGCCTCATGTGTTGTTCCAGAGCCACTGGTGGCAAGGCCCAAACACTTTCTGATCAACGACAGATCTTGAATGTTATCCAAATTTTCACCAATAAAAAATTACATGTAGCAGCTCTTATGCAAAGAACAAACCCTCAGTACATCAGCAACCCTGTTGCTGGAAGTCCCTGACTTCCAGAACTTCCACAAGCCAACCAAGCATTCTAGATGGGACAGGATTTATCTTACAAGACCATACCTCACACTGGTAATACTCCATGAAGCATTTTAGGCAGGTCCCCACACAAACAATAACATCACTCTCATTTTATTCACGAGAAAAATGTGCCAGGTGAAACATCAGCCCAGCTATGAAGTGGCAAACCCAGGATCTGAACACGGGTCCTGAACTCCAGAGACCGAGTTCTCATACTGCAGATGGCGAAGTGAAAGCTATGGGAATTGGGGAAACATAGCTATTACCACTCGCGGTGTCCCCAGCTCATAGCACGAGCTGTCGGGAGGGCCAACGTCCCGCATTCCTTTCTTCATGGAGAGTTCACGTCCTCCACCTCCTCAGCCAAACCGTCCCCTGGGGAGTCCCGGCTCCTCCCACTTGGTTCATGTTTCCTGCTTTACATCTCACCCAGCGCTTCCACACAATCCCTCGTACCTATATTTGTCCTAGCCGTGTGACCTTGGGGACTTGGCTAATCCCCCAAAACTCCCCATTTCTCCTTACTTGCTGGGGGCGGCTGTGAGGTTAAATGCAGGAGGCTATGCGTGCCTGGTGTGACGCCGCACACAGCCGGCCCTGAATGAGTAATGGCCACTGGGGTGGGGTGTTCCAAATGGCCACGAAGCCTGCTTTCTGAGAAACAGGGTTATTCGTGTAAAAGATCTTCTCAAGCAGCAGCACACAGCACACCTGCTCCGTGCCCCGAAGACTCTGTAGGCAAGATGTGGGCTTTTCAAAGTACTCATGTAAGCGCGGTAACAGCAACACCGGCCCTGTACTCAGAGCTCCCTGGGTGACAGGAACTGTGCCACGGGACCGAAAGACCGACCTTTTCTTTGCCCTTATGAAATTCACAGTCTGGTAGAACCAAAGACATAAATCCAGAAAATTCAAGTATTTACTGACCAAGGACTTGCACAGGGTGCTGGGTGCCAGAGGGACGTGGCCCTGCTTGCATGGGGCTTCACGAGAATGAGAGACAACTTCAAATGCCTGATGGTTCTAGTGGGTCTCTTCTACCAGGTGGTGGTAACAAGAACCGAGAGGGGAAGTATGGATATACAATTACGGAGGTGAGCCCGAAAGCCGAGAGGCCTGGCCCAGACACAGCACAGGAATCCAGGAAGGCTGTCTGGAGGAAGTGACTCTCCAGCTGAACCAAGCAGGGGAAAGAGGCATGAAAAGAGTGAGGGGGAGCACACAGGCAGCAGGAACACCACGGGCTGGGCGCCAGACTGCTAATGGGCACGGCCCGCAGGTCTGGGGCTGGCCATCAGGAGAGAGGATGGGAGAGTTAAAAGCAAGGCCTATAAGTGAACGACTTGGATACCAGGCTTAGCGTGTGGGCCACGTAAAGGCCATGGGGTCAGCACAGGCCACTAAAGGGTCAGAGACATGTGCTTCCTCGCTAATGAAAACTCCAAGAGCCAGCATGCAAGATAGCCCAGGGCGGGCAGAGATCAGAAGAGGTCAGCTGGGCCATGAGCCAGGGAGCAGTCACAGGCCCTTAACTTGGAGAGCAATGCTGGGGCAGCAAACAGGGCTGGACTCCAGACTTACCCTCGGGCCAGGCTTAGACCGAGAGAAAGGCGTGCAGATGGTGGAGTTTCTAGCATGGGAAACAAGTCATCAAAATGAACTGATCGGGAAGAGCAGGCTGGGGGAGAGGGCAGAGCACCAGCAAATCCCTACCTGGGCCTATAAAGCTGGGGGATTTCATAAATGTGACCAACTCCATAGAGTTCTGCAATCTCTCAACCAAAGCCCTTGAAGGAAACGCACATCACAATTCAGAATCTGTGAATTTTACAAAGGTGACACAGCACGTTGGTTGTACATTGCCTAACCCCTAGCAGGCTGAGGGTAGCAGCCTGGAATCACACTTACACGTCTGCAGAGACACACAGGAAAAGCCACACTGGGGACAACAGCCAAATCTGCTAAAGGCCTCATGGCAGTTCGAGTCAAATGTTGCCTCCAAAGAATTCAGGACTCACTACGTTCTGCCAAAAATGAGTTACAAGAAAACTTTTGTTTTTCATCTTTTGGGTTTTGGAATTGCAGACAGAGGATTATGGACCTGTATTAATTTCTATTACAACTTACAGATTAGGTGAGAGGATAAATCATAGAGTATTTTTAAGGGAAAGTACCCTTTCTGCTTCCGGATGCATAGCTTGAATCAGGCTTAGCAAGTCCTATTCAACTTTGCTCCTGGAGAACCCACTTTTATGAAAGTGAACGAGGGTAACTGCCTGGACAGAAGGGACTCCTGTGGTAAGCAGGAAGCTCAGGAGCATATCTGAGGAACAATGAGGTTTTATTTGAAGGCCTCGGACACTTAATATAAAGGAGAAAAAAGACACGATGGGTGTGGGGTGGGTACACTTCTTGGACCAGGATGGAACTCAGTTCTCTTATTTCACCCATGCCACCCGAGCAGGAGGCATTACGCTCCCCATTTTTAACAGCGGAGATAAAACCCACAATGTTTTTAGAATTTAGCTGAACATCTTACACACAGCATGGATACGAGCTCTGGTGAATGGAAAGAAAACCCTCCTAAGTGGATGTGTCCACGAGGCAGTGTGACCAAGTACAGGGGAGTAGCCCACGATCCCAACTGAGGCATTCGTATATAGCTCAGCATGGACCACCTAGCCTCTCTGAACCTCAGTCTCCTCTTCTTGACAAAGGGCAGAATTCATACTTTGTGGCAATGCCTGGCACAAGTGGGTAAGCAATTAACGGTGCTCCAGCACGGGCAACAGTCTTCAGATATGCCCCACAGAAAATATACAAAAACCCAGCTTCCAACCAAGACAGGGGAAAAAAAAAGGCACACATACAACAGTTCTGTAGCATAAATGCACAACAGTTTCTAGTTTAAGGACGAGGTGCAACTACTGCTTTACTGACCTAAGCCTGAACATTTCATGTTCTAACAGACCTCCAGAGGCAAAGGAAAGTTTTAGCCCAGCAACTGATTTCTGTGAAATTGGGAATTCATAAACATGGGGACCTGAAAGTGGATATGAATTCCAAATAATAGCAATACTAAACATCATCGCCATCTAGATTCACCAAAACACCTGTGAACCCAAACTTCCAGATCTTTAGTTATTACCCAAACCAATCCAGTCTTTCATGTCGCAGTGTCAGACGCTGTCACTGATTTTCTTTATCCAAGAAGCCTGTCCACACAGACCTGACCAAGCTGAAACAAATGTCCTGTGTGTTTCATGAGATTCCCAGTGCGACTTCCTGTCCCACAGAGTCTGGGACTCAGCAGAGCAAGACAGGCCCCCACACCCACTCCCAGGCTGGGGAACAGTCACAAGTCTCTGGTCTCCGGCTCCTGGCTAAAGGAGAAGGATGACTGCCCATCTGCCCTTGTAATGCAGTCCACATATTATTACACCAAATTCTATCGGGGCGGGGGGGGGGGCACTGTTTTCCTACATTGCATTTTTCTAGGTCAATTGTTCTCCATGTATGGTTGGTCTTTCAGAGGCCCATGAGGTCCCCCCTCTGTTCTCCAACTGTGTATCTATCTATGCAAGGTTAGCTTTTTCTTCATATATTTCGAACAACATAAATGCAACAGACTGAATGTAGAAGCAAAAATAAGAAACCAGTTAATTCTATTAAGCTAGACATTAAAATGTAAAACAATGCCTCTCACTAAATTTTTTATTTTAGAAAATGCATTGTTCATAACAATATGTTTATATGTGTATGTTTATTATAGTTCTTTTAAAATACCACCACAGCTCACCCACACTCCTGAGTACACGCCCAGGAAAGGGAGGAGGCAGGCCTCATGAGCAGAAGGAGGACCAAGCAGATTAACAATGTTCCTGGACAGTCTGCATCTGCATCCACATAATCCAGTATCGAGAACTCTAACCCCATGTAGAAGGTACTAAGTTAGACTCGGAAGAAAAAAAGAAAAAACTCCTTTTATAAAGACCGCATCTCTGCATGTGAATGCCCAGAAGGGGACTGGAGTCTTGGGCAGTGCACACGCGAGAACACGTTTAGCCCCTTGTACCTCACTGCTCGCTCAAAGCACACTAGCTACGAGCAAAATGCTGTTTACCGTTCTTGTTCGAAGCCTGTGGAAAGATCCTCGAGTGAGAGTCTGACTCAGTGGGGCAGGCTGCAGAAGGAGGCACCCCGCCCACCCACCTGGGAGCAGCATCCTGGCGCTGGGAGACTGCAGCTTAGGAAAAGTACCTTGCTTCTGCCCACCTAGAAGGAAACTGGATAAAAACTGTGCAACCCTTCCTACAAATGCAGCAGGCTACGGGACCTGCCTCTTTGAACTCCGTTTTATCATTCACTACCAAGCAGGGAGATGCAGGCCCTTCAGATTTCTCTCTAGGGCGGAGTCTCCGTCACACACAGAAGGAGACTGCAAAGTGGTGAGAGTCAAACGTGAGCACAAAGAAACTCCTAATTTGTATTAAAAAGACCTGTAATGATTTTGTGTCTCATGTGTCTAAGGGGAGGCACACGCTGGAAAGACCTAGAAGGAGATCCACGATTCACACATATTTCTCAACAGCCTACAACTTCATTTCACACAGTGCTCAACAGTCTAAGCATTCGTCCTTCTAAGGGATGTTTTTCGGGGATGAATCTTTCCTTCCCTGTCACTTTGCAGGTGAGGATGAACTTCCTTCCAGCAGTTCTCAAACACGAACCACACCCGGAATCACCGAGGGCCTGTGCACATGCCCGGCCCCCACCCAGAAACTCTCCTTCAACCGCACATCAGGGAGGTCGGCCTCAGGAATGCGTTTTCACAAGGTCTTGAAGGGATCCTGCAGTGACCCCTGCCTGGTCCCAGGAGAAACACCATTCAGCCTCCCCTCTCCAAGGCCCAGCTGACTTAATCTCGGGGGAGACCCCGGTCCCCGCAGCCCTGTTCACTTCGCTGCAGCTGCTCCAGGAGGCCCGCGACCTCTCGGGCGCACACACGGGGCCACCTGGAAAGCTGTTCACTCATTTGCTCTGCAGCAGCCCCCACAGCGGACAAACACGTTTCTGTCTCTTGCTTCTTTCACCAAGAGCCTGAGATTTCTGCATCTCCAGGGGACGGTGGCACAGCAGCACTCTGCCGTGACCCTTGGCCTCCCCATTGGCGACGAGGAGGAACCCTAACAACCCAGTGATCTCCAAGCCTCCTTCCTGATGAGACCTGTGATCCTAAGCTCTTCTTAAATTGCTGCATTTCGCTCTGAGGAGGATTTGAGAAGGGCTGGAGAAAAAATGTGCTTTGTAGAACTCCTCACAACTTTAATGAAGTAATTTGGTTATCAGTGGTTTCGTGTCTGTCTTCCCCACCAGAACGTGTATTTCTGAGGGGGGCAAGGAACATACCAGGTGCTCCAGAAGTTACCTGTGGCCTCACTCCTGGAGGAGATGGGGCGGAGCTGGGGTGGGGCATAGAAAGAGTGCTTCTACATGCAGATTATTTTTAGGAAACACCTGGCAGAGTCCAGTGAGCACAAGAACTGCATCCTCCCGTGTCCGGGCGCATCTCTGCTAAGTTTCACGATCAGTGGCCCCAAGTTGGTGGCTTGCGATTAGCCACGGTGGGAGTAATTCCACTGTGGAAGTCTGCAAATTCTATTTGAGGACTTCTTCTGAGGGGTGCGGGGCAGCTGGCTCTTTGCCAGCACACCACGAACTGGTGTGAAGGATACAGGGAGAGTTCAGACCCCCACGAGAAGAGACGAGGTCACCCCACTTTATCAAACCCACATTCCGTTTTATCACTCTGAGGTTAAAGAGCGATCGATACGCCATTTAGATGATCGATATGTTATGATGATGTGGTCTTGATAATACCACAACGACAGACCCTTTGGAATTATGCACGTAGCTGTTGGTGCAGGAATTTATTACACTTCAGTTGTGACTGTTCAACTCACCTCCGTAACAGACGGGAGTTCTAGAACAAGATCGCCGCACGGCAATTTCTAGGTCTTTTCTGGTTTTTGCCATGAACGCTTTTTAGTTTCTCACATCAGACTTGAACCCAAAGATGACACAGAAGCTGGTGCTCGCTCTCAGCCCCCACCTGCTGCTCACGAACAGCCCATCTACTACCCAAGGCACAGCCAAGCGAGGCGAACTACCAAAACGGCAGGGCGGAGGGAAGACCCTGTCTGCCCTGCTACAGTCTCCGTCAATACTTAGCCCACCCTTCATTCTGGAGGCTCCTCTCCTCATATTTATGGACTCTAAAACAGCAAGCAGAAAATTCTTCTTGGTAACAGTTGGATATAGCTCCTTTTCTTTAAGATACCAGCAGGTTTTATACCTTTGGTTACAATATGTTAAGTGGAAGCAAAAATCAATACGACAGCCCCCATGCTGGATGCCTCTGGATACAGGCTTTGCCTCTCACGGCAGCATGGGCATGGCTAACCCCGTTTAGGCGTCACCGACGCAGGGTCTCTAGAAGTCCATCAAAAAATACTACCTCTGGTCACCAAAGACTCACCAGACCTTTGCGGAGTATATAAACACGGTTACCACTTCACTGACCTATGAAACACAGATTAATAACACAAGTAATAGACGTGGGGGGGGGGCTGGGAGCAGTTCCCGCCTCTGCTCTTGGATTTCCTGGTGTTCCTACATTTCTGGACCTGTTCACGTTTTGTTCTGGCTAAATCCCTCCTAACAGGGGAGAGGATGGAGAGCCTGAGGGGTGGAAGTACTGACTGCCGGAAGGCGTCCGGGCTGGGACACCAGGGAGAGGAGCCCTTGAAGTGCTAGGGGATAGAGGAAGGGAGCCCGAAGGGGGTCTCCGGCTGCTGCTTTTAGTCACTGGCAGCTTTTACTGTGGGAGTGGGAGGCACAGCCAGGAGGCAGGATGTCTGGTGGTCCATGCCGTCCACTCAGTACGGAGAAGCAGGGAAGAGAAAGGCTGCGATTACCTGTGGGCTGCACAAATGTCTGCGGGTAACACCAACTTAAAGGGTGGGGCAGGTTCCCGAACTGAGAGCTGAGAAGGATCTCCTAAGTACCCTCTGCTCAGCCCCGAGAGAAGCGATTTTCCCTTGGCTGGGTGTGGCTGACTCTGGAAGTGCACTGCCACCTAACTAGAGGCACGGAAAGCTGCGTTGGCATGAAGTAGGGAGATCCAAGAGAGAGAGAAGCTGTATGGTGTCCTGGAAGGGACATGATACAGAAACGAAGATGACCTAGGTTCCAGAACTCTCTGCCACTGAGTAGCTTGTAACTTGGGCAAAGCACACACCTGTCTGGGCTTCATTTGTCACCTCTACAGTGGAAATAACGTGTGTCCAATTTCATAGAGGGTTGTGTAAAGTTGAAATCGGACAAAGCTTAAGAGTAAGTTTTATCACTATAAAGCACTGCCTGACCACAAAGTCTGTTATTCTTACTCTTTGAAGGACAAAATCTTACAAAAAACTAATTACACTAACAGCTAATTTCAGAAAGTAAAGCAAGAGGCAGGAAAACAGAAACTCACGAAGACCCAAAATACAACCAACCAAGAGGCACTCTGTTCTTCCGGCCCAGGACACAGATGCCACTTCCTAAGAAAAACTGCAATACTGATTTTTTTTTGCTCAGCACGACACACCTTTACTGGGCCTCGAGTTAGCCACGGTGTAGACCAAACAACTCACTCGGCATATGCCACCCCCTGGTGAGAGGTGAGCAGGAAGTGCTGGCGAAGTTTGCAGGAACTCCTAAGTGAGGCCTCCCCGCACCCAACCCAGCAGAGCTCGCAGGCTGTGGACCCTGGACCCACTGCTGGGTGGTTTCCCCAGCTCAGGTCAGGAGAGAAGTCCGGCTCCAGTAGGGCCCCTGGATAAAACCTGGAGAAATGCACAGAGGTTACTTGGAAAATGTACTGTTGGAAACCGCTTCTTTTGGGCCTTGGGCGGGAATCAGAGGTCATCCAAAGTGGAGGCCGGGCCAGGACTGGGGAAGAAGTGAGCTGGAGAGGCGGCCAGTGCTGTCAGGGAGCGGTAGTTGCAGCTGGCCTCTGGGGAAGGGGGCAGAGGGGTGAGGGTGGGAGACAGGTGGGGATGAGCAGACATGGCTCTGCCTGTGAATGAGAAAAGGAAAAGTCTCGGCTCATACAGACCCAGTGCCAACCGGGGGACAGTCTGCAGTGGGCTCACAGTGGGGGAGGTCCCCCCACCCTGGGCCCTGGAGCTGACCTGTCCTTTTCTTCCCCCTCTGCAGAAAAGTGAGTATGTCTGAGCACCAGGAAGCAGAGGGCCGACAGTGCCCGGGGAAGGAGGAGAGGAATACTGAGGGAAAACTAAGAGAAGAGAACATTTGGATTGAGAGGGGAAAATGTGCTCCCCCCTCTACTCTTCCTCTCATCCCTGAAGGAGTGGGGGGCAGGTAGAGAAACTGGCTGTACCTCCCACCCTCTCCCACCTCCTACTCTCATTTTTCACTTCATTTCACGTGATAGGAGCATAATGTCATTTTTCTGTTACTCATCACATTAGCAAACACAGCTGCCAGTGCACAAAACTGCTTTTCTGGGGGTCAGTGGGCCAAATGGGCTCCAGCTCCATGCCTCACACTTTGTCCCCAAGGGGTAGTCAGGGCCTGTCAGCATCACCCTTCACCCAGCCAGCCGTCTCCATGGGAATGCACTGGGCTTCCGGGCTCAGAGGGCCTCAGGAAGGAGGGGCCTGCCTTCCAGAGGGCTAGGTCCTGCCCTTTAACCGTGTGTCCCTGCTCAACAGCTGTCCTCCTAGTGCCCCAGTTTGCTCTTCCTTAAGAGGATTCAGGACCGAGCCCCCAAGGCTGTTATGGGGGTCGTGTGAGAGTGGGGCGCTGGTGCGGTGCCCCCTGTTCAACAGCTGATTTCACCAGCATCTACTATGTGACGCGCTCTGTCCTCAGAGCTGGGGGTACACTGGGAAATCAGCCCCAGTCCAGCCCACAGGGGGCTGCGTCCAACAGCAGAGAAGGGCGACAAAAAGGCACTGCTGGGGAACTGAGGACAGCGGGGGGGCAAAGAGCACAGGCTCTGCAGTCATGCGGCTCAGCAGCACACCAGCTGGGTGATTTTGAGCAAGGTACTTAACCTCTCTGCGTTTCAATTTTCTCAACTCTCAACAGGGATGGAACAATACCTACCTGATCGTGTTGTGAAGACTAAAGAAGGGAGTTTAAGTAACTTTACACGACATTCGGCCCCAGATAAAGTTATGTACTAGCTTTAACTAATAATGATATTCCTAATAATAAGGCATGTGGGAAGTATCATGGCAGGACAGCACGGGGTGGGACAGAAAGGCTTAGCAGAAACACCTAATCCAGTCTGAAGGTGGGAGAAGAGGCCTCAGGGTCAGGGGCAGTTTCCTGGAGAGGACATCTGAGCGTGGGCCTAAAGAAGAACTTGTATGAAGTTAACACTTTTTAATGTGCTACGTGGCGAGAAAGGTAAGACTCCATGCCGTCTCACCCAGCCCACACCTCAAATTCCTGGGCAACATCCTCCCTCCCCCGGGCTGCTACGCTACAGGAACCTCAGAGAGCCAGGCCACTACGGGGTCCCAAGCACACACAGCAACTCTGGGGAGCCCTTGGCGGAGGCAGCCAGGATGGACGTTCCAGAAGCAGGACCATGTGCTCTAAAAGCCACAGGCCCAAGCTCCTGCCACCTGGGGCTGGCAGGGTTCCTGGGAGTCCTGCTGCCAGCGGCTGTGAGGGGCGGCAGACAGATGAGGTTGCACCCCAGCTCACCCCACTCGCAGCCACTGACATGTCAGGGGCTCCTTCATACGCACTAGTGATGGCCTAATCCCATGAGTTCTTCACTGGGACAATGGCAGACACAGTCAACACACTGGTTCCATCTTAGTGCTGGTAACCCTCTCAAGAGACAAGGTTGCCACCCTGTTCCCAAAATAAAATGGCCCCAAACCCACCCACAACTGCTTTCTACAATTTTTCTAGTAAATCCTGTTTGTAATTAGTAAAGACCAGGGAGAGGCTCCTGTAATTAGGCCAAGCATCAGTTCTGACACTTAAGTTTTCCAGGATGTTCCTTCGGTTGACTATCAAACCCCCTATCGATATCAGAATTACTGAACTGAACCACGATCTCGACTGGAGCCTTCAAGCAGAGCAGGGTTAACAAGCCGCCCAGACAAGAGAGAGATTTTTATAT
The DNA here is from genome assembly GCF_017311325.1 of Ursus maritimus. Taxonomy (NCBI): domain Eukaryota; kingdom Metazoa; phylum Chordata; class Mammalia; order Carnivora; family Ursidae; genus Ursus; species Ursus maritimus. Next base: position 51,869,599 of record NW_024426996.1, read on the forward strand.
ACTCGAAGACATCTGTGATTACTCCAGGGCTTTTCCAATTCAAAGGCTCAGTGGTAAATTTTGATTGCTGAACCTAAAGGCAGATCACTAAATAACTCAGACAGTCTCTTCACAGTTTTCAAGTGAGCGAAGCTTCCATTTTCATGTCACACTGACTGCAGACTTACCGAGGTCTATAAGAATCGCATGCTGTTGGGAGGTGAGCCGTTTTAAGAGTTCTTTGTACGGCGTGTCCTTTGGCTGCTGTTTACTGGGAAACTGGTGCTGAAGACGGTATTGCTCCGTTAGGAATTTCCAGATTTCCCCCCGGAGATGACGTGGCACACCTTCGGGGGGAGGGGAGCAGACAGAAAATAGATTTTATGCTCAGAGTACCGCCTAATCATCAAAATGTGTTCGGTTTCATTCCACTGACCCAACCTCGTGTTCCATGTGGATTAACAGCATTGAAATAGAAAGGAAACAACCAAAATTTTGTCCTATCTGCTCCTCTTCCTTCCTCCCTCCACAGCCCATCATTCCCCCACCTCCCCGGCCCCTCACTTTCCTTTCAGCTCTCAAAAACATACTATGTTCGGACTGGGCTAGACCCAGCAAGGGATGAACTGTGAATGACATGAGCCCCTATCTGGTGCCAATCAGTAACGTTCTAGGAAAAGACACCCAGGCACGTAAAATTACAACGCACGATGTCGTCTCATACAAGGGATGTGAGCCGAGTGAGGGGGTTCAGATGAAGGAGAGCAAGAGGTCATGGAATCCTTCCCTTGTGCCAAGATGTCAGAGCATGGGAGGGAAGAGAGAAGACGAGTCAGAGGAAGAAATTAGAAGTGTTTCCGTGCCTCGGGCACAGCGCGAACTTGTGGAGGGAGCAGGTGGCAGTCCGGCTGGAAGGGTTTTATTGAGGCGAGATTAAGGGTTAGCAACCTGCACTTTATTTGGCAGCTCTGGGGAGCTACGGAATGTTTTTGAGCTGGGGAGGGAGCAGCCTAATTGGGGAATGCTGCTTCAACACCGTGTGCCAGGTGGGCGGGGAAAGGGAGGAGAGGCTGGATACCGTCCACACAAATGTGCCCCGGGGAGCATTCAACGGGACCCGAAAACAAGAAAAGCTATCCGAGAGCCTCTACTCCATGTTTTAACTACAACTGATTTGAATACTCAACGTGAATAAAAATGTCATCTGAAACTATGAAAAGTTCTCTTAAAGCCAGTGATGCTATTTAAGGCAAACTTCAGTACCAAAAGTGACGGTTTTGATTCAAAACTTTTTGGTTCACCATTCTGCGGTTGTTACGAGGCCCAAATGTAGAAATGGGGAGAGAAGGGAGCCTGCCGAATAAGACACGGAACCTCTCTCGTCCCTCACAGCAGCTCTTGAGAGAAGAGGAAGCTCTGATTTCGGGACCGAGCTTTCCTTCCATTCGGGAAGACTGTGACTGCTTTGTACACTTTCCTGCTAGTCAGACCACCTGCCCAGGGAGACCGTTTTCCTGGCTTTCCACTGGCCACATCTGAGAGAAGTTTCAGCAGCAGGTGACATTTACCACGAGGTCACCAGGCGCTGCCACCATTCTAAGCACTTTGTCACGCCCCGAGACCTGCTGAGGGAGACAGGATGATGATCCTCACGGTAAAGACAAGGAGACTGAGGCCCACAAGAACAGATCCCTCACCCGAGGTCACCCAGCTGGTTCGGAGCAGAGCAGAGCAAAGGACTGCTGTTTCTCTCGTCATGTCTTCTCTGTCACAACAGTCAGACAAGCTGCTTCTCAGACGGGTACTGGAAAAATGTAAGTAGTGTTCCTGCCTGGCAGTTGGTAATAAAATCGTCATTTGTGGCTCTGAGCCAGAGAACAGTCAAGGTCATTTATTACCAGATCCACGAGGAACTATTTAGAACAATCACTCAGCCATCTCTTAGAAATACTCTAGGTGGGGTGGCTGGATGGCTCAGTCAGTCAGGCATCTGACTCTTGATTCTCAGCTCAGGTCTTGATCTCGGGGTCATGAGTTCAAGCCCTACACTGGGCTCCATGCTGGGCATGGAGCCTACTTAAAACAAAAACAAAAAACAACAACCAATAAATTAAATAAAGAAGTAAATAAATAAAGACTCTAGGTATGGTAAGTAATTTGATTTTTCCCTTACATATACCAGTTGTAAAAGAATAAAAAAGGTGAGCCTATGGGAGAAACACAGGGCCACACTTAACTGTGACCACACCTGCACCTTCTCTAAATGCCGGTCTCAGCATCCATCTCATGACCCTACGTAGTGGATTGAACGGCGGCCCCCATACACCTATGTCCACATCCTCACCCCCGGAACCAGTGAACATGATTTGGAAAAAGAATTTTTAGATTATAATGAAGGTCTTGAACTGAGATCATGATCCTGACTATGCAGGGGGGGCCCTCTATCCAAGGACATGGGTCTCTATAGGAGACACAGGGGAGCAGACAAGAGGAGCAGATGGTGTGACCAGGAGGCAGACACCACCGCGACGCAGCCCCAAGTCTAGGAATGCCGACAGCCTCCCCAAGCGGCCAAGGGCAGCCCTGCTGACATCTCTACTCTAGACCTCTGGCCTCCAGAGGCGGGCGAGGAAAAAGTTCTGCTGCTGTAGCCACCAATTTTGTGGTCATCTGTTATGGCAGCAACAGGAAACTGATACACCCTGATGTCTGCCTTTTTATATTATTCCATTTCTTCTCTCCTTGCTGCCCCTGCTCAGAGGAGTATCTTAGGGTGTGAGTACACTTGCACACGCACGAGCAAGCCCTTAACATTTCAAACGGTATTAGAAGTAAATGCGGCTTGAAAAACAGTCAACATGTTAAGTGATTTATAGTGGGGCTTTTCACAAAATATTTTTTTCAGACTGGGAAATTTTCCCATGGTATGAGATGACCAATTTCCTCTTATTACTAAATCATTCCCATTATCTTATCAAACCTTTATTTTTTGGAGGAAAAGATATTGCTTGTGTCATTGGACAGTACCGCATACTCTGGTATTTAAGAGAGCTTAAGTTTTGTGATTTAAAAACAAAGACTCATCGAAATTGGAGCCAGTGCCTTTGCTGAGAAGGACCTGGCACCCCCTTCCCTAGGCTCAGTTTGCCTCCACTCCTAACCTTCTCTTAGCCTGGGCCTGCAGGCAGGATTCTGCATGGACAGAAGGCCACTCTCCCCCTAAATGTAAATACCTTTCTATTTTGACTGACTTCAAAAGTAATTTGTGCTGGGGCGCCTGGGTGGCTCAGTCGTTAAGCGTCTGCCTTCGGCTCAGAGCATGATCCCAGTGTTCTGGGATCGAGCCCCACATCAGGCTCCTCTGCTGGGAGCCTGCTTCTTCCTCTCCCACTCCCCCTGCTTGTGTTCCCTCTCTCGCTGTCTCTCTCTCTCTGTCAAATAAATAAATAAAATCTTAAAAAAAAAAAAAGTAATTTGTGCTCACCATTTTTTTAAAAAAAGCCCTTCTAAAAATGCAAAAGGTATAAAGAAAGTGAAAAGCTGCTCATAACTAGAGTGAACATATAATTCACCACCCAAAGCAGGAAGCTCTTGAAAGCAAAGGGAGGAAGGTATGAATTATTTCACTGGGGCAAGCTGTAAACCAGGCCTATGCTGGGTAAACCGGATGTGTGGTCATCCTGTCAATTACTCAGATATGTGCAAACGTGGCATGCACGGCTTCCTACGAATGTGCACACAGAAATATCCAACTGTATGTGAGACCACACGCTACTACTCGCAGACACCTTCTGCACCAGTAATTACAAATCTACTGCATCATCTTCAAGGACTGTGGCACAGGACGGTCACATGGCTGAGTTTTGGTTTCTGACTCTACAATGCCACCATAAGCACTCTTCCTACTGCAGTGCATTTCTGACTGATTGATTTCTAGAGTAGGTTTCTAGACGTGGTATTGCTGGATCAAAGGTAAGGAGTGTCCGCACCTGGCGCACACTGCCAACTGCTCAGGCAGCCTTTTCGCAATGTCGTTCGTAAAAAGTACACTCTGGTTCATAAAGTTCTACCTTGCTATCTTTAGTGAAATCATTTAAACCCAAATTAAGCTTTGAATTATTTAAAACATGGAATTATTTTTCCTTCTTCCAAGTTGACACCTTAATTCTGCTGCTCTGGTCCAGTTTTAACTTGGGAAGCTTATAAATCCCTTTTTTCCATCATTTAGGGGGTCCTCAGATCATTAGGAGAAACGGCCTCATCACCCACATAGGACTGTCTTCTCTTTTAAAGTCTCTGTAGTAACTTGGCTTCTACCTAGAAGGCCAAAGGAGTGGTTCTGACTTAATCTCCTTTTTTATTCTGAGCTACCAGATGGACTGTGGGCATGTGTTTGAAGTCATTACATCTTACGTGGTGAAACCAACCAAATAACTGACTAAGCCCTTTGTGTAGTTAGAAATACAGAACTCCTGCCACAGCAGGCGACATGGCCATGTCAGATAACACAGGGAATTCCAGACTTGGCTCACCTCAGCATACAAACTATACAATCCCCTATCCCAAACTTCACCACACAGGTTCCAGATGCCCAGAGTGTTTCCATCAGTGCCCCCTAGTAAAAAGCATAATGAAAATCAATATACCCAGATGCCAGGCTTCTAAGAACTTCAAACATTTGGAATAGCTGTCACAGACCCATGTGATTTACCTTTTGTAGAAGAAAAGCCACCTAAAGACCTTCATGTAGTCAATAATGAAAAGGGAAAGAACAGACTCATTCCTTTCTCTGTTTTCTCCTTTTTCCAGACAGCAGTCTGGGGCCATTTGGTGCAGTGGTATGCCTCCAGCAACCACTATGGGCACAAAGAATGTGAGAACTGGAAGAGAGTTGTGAGACCTTCAGGATGGTCTATTCCTCTCATTCTAGCAGCCAGGAGGCCCACACCCGAAAAGGCAAGGACACTTGCTGAAGGTCACATCGGGAGCCGCTGGCCAATTTGGAGTCTGACTCTTCACCACCTGCCACACTTCTGGTCTCTGGGAAGAGCACTGCCGAGGCAGGTTCAACCACAGGTAGTACCGTGTGGTGGTGAGAACTCTAGCAGATGGGTGTGTGAGCAGTTCTATGGCCCTAGGCCCATCACAACTAAGTATTAAGTTTCCTTATCCATAGAAAGGGGAAAGTCATCAATTGGCAATAACCTCTTATTACTAAAACTGATGTTGTAAAATTCAGATAAAGGTTAAATAATGTCTGTAGTAGGCTACAGAAAACTGCTTTGCCCCACCGTCTTAGAGATGAATTACACTTGTGTAACTTCTTCCATTGAGATGCTAATAAAGTCAGAAGAAAACTGTAAGCTTCATACATATTTGCAAAGCTTTGTCTAAACTCCTAGTTATTCATGACTGCATTGACCAGAACATAGTAATCACGAGAATAGACTCTGAAAGCCTCCAATCTGGCCAGCAGATGCTAATACACATTTACTTGAAAGAAATAGTTGTTTTACTTGAATACTAACAATCATCAAAGTTAAGATGTAAAATGGAGCTACTCAAACTAGCTATGATAAAGGACCAGTTTTTGTTTTCTTTGAAAGTGTTCCACCACTGCTGATACTTTTATAAAATATGCTGAAAATGAATTTATAGAAAAATGAAACAGGAAAAAAAAAGACTGACACACTGTAAGTCCACATTTTTTTTTCCTTTAAGGATTACACTTATCAAATTGCTGGAAAAGTTTCTGAATGCTTAGTCTCAAGTTCTGTACTTAGGCCAGTCGCGTGTGGACTGGCGCACAGTCTGCAGACCACACTGAACAACAGCAAATACCGCCCATTCACCCGGGCCTCCCAGGATGGCAGGCACGGGCAGTGTGCTTCCAGGGATCAGCTTATTCACTGCTCGAAGCAATCACTGCCATCACCCACATCTTACACACGGAGAAAGTGGGGCTCAGGGAGGTTAAGCCATTTGCCTAAGATCACAAGGCGAATCAGTAGGGCTGGGATCTAAACCTGGGACTATCTTTCTTAAGTCTGTGCACAAAACTCTGTTGTCTCCTGGGAGTGCTCAGAGAGAAGCCATGCAATTAGTTTTCACTTTACCATTTAACTCAGAGTGTGTCATCATTACTCAGGTTGTAGGCAATCAAGCCCTGTTTTCCGACCTTCCTCCTATTATCTGGGCTTCTGAGCATTTTAATTAATCTAGAGGAATCCTAACAGTGATAAAACTTACATCAAGTAAGATATCTGGAAACAGATTAGGGAAAGACNTGGTAACTAGGAGAGAAATGGCCACCGAAATCGGACTTGAACATTTATTTTATTCCATACTTCTCCCCAGTCACCAATGCGAGGTAAGGATGGCTGGACGGGATTCCCCTAAAGCTTACCTTGCCCAACAGCTGAATGCATTTTTTCCATGTCAAACTTAATTTTTGATCTTCCTGGAGTGCTAAGCATCTTTTCCCACACTGTGGTTACTTCTTTAAGACAAGGAGTGATTTCTTCATAATCGAGCTTTAGGCGCTTGTTCAGCAAATCATTTTCAGAGGCTAGAAGAGATCATTTAAGAACACACCTTAGAGAGAACACTATGGCTGCCTACTCACCTATCACTGCTGAGTCATTACAGCCAGCTTACCAGGTCCAAACTAAAGTCACTGTTCCTGCCCCACCCCATCTTCCTTACCTTGGAAAAAAGTAAATGCATGTAGGAGGTATCCTTGATTTCTCTTGCCTCTTCACCCCCAGTGAGTCCTGTTGGCTCTACTACTAAAATATATCCCATACCTGTCCAGTTCTAGCGATCTCCACAGCTACCCTCTTACACCACAAATAGCTCAAGGACAGGAGTTATGTGTTAAAATTCCTGGTGCCTGGCATGGTTAGAGACCAACAAAATGTATTCATCTGAACCAGGAGAGACTCTCCAAGGACAGTTCCTCCTTGTTTAGAGCCAAACCTCCTTAGGTAGCTTCTACTTAGTCATGTTTCTGTTTCCTGCAGCTCAACAGAAGAAATCTGCCCGTTTCATTGGACATTGCCCCAAATACACAAAGGTAGTTATTACTTCCCACCAAAATATCCAGCTTAAACTACATTAAGAATTGTACCTAAATTACCAAATGGGGTCAGGGGAGGGGAGGGGAATCAGTAAAGGAAAAGTTTAACTTGACAATTCTCAGGATCGGATCGGACAACTTCACTCACATCTAAAACCACTATATCCTATTTCAACACAGTGGTAATGTTGTCAGCCCCCAAATCCATTCCACCTCACGTCTCAGGTCTTGACTACGAGTGTATAAGGACAGCAGGTAGGATGCGTAGCTAAATATAAGCCAATACCTAGGCCTCTGCAGAACTGATCGACTACTGTCTTTATGATATAACAACCAAATACGATATCCTATGTACTTAATACTTTGCAACATTTCATCCTAATGACTCTCCGAGGCAGGGCTCTGGGTGAGAAAACCGAGGCACAGAGGCTGAGTAGTTCCTCCAGGGTCCTGAGCAGGAGATGGAGGGGCCTGGGGCCCTTGCCCTTATCCAGTGCATCGCAGAGCCTGCTGTTATTAATTACACAGTTTTTCTGGGATGAGGCTTGTAACTATCAGAGGCCTTAAACGTCTGACAGAATCCAGTGGAGCTTTCTAGGCCTAGAGTTTTCCGAGTGAAAGATTTTCAATATGAATGTGATCTCTTTAACAGATACAGGGCCATTCAGATCTTTTTCTTCTCATTTCAATTTTGGCAAATTGCACCTTTCACGTAGTTTGTCCATTCCACCTAAGCTGTTAAGTTTCCTGGCACAAAGTCATTCTTAGTCCTGGAGACACTGGTAAGTCAATGCAAACAGGTCACGAGTCTGTCCTCCCCCAACCCCCTGAAAATACGTGCACTCCCCCGCCCCTGCCCGCACATTACTCAGAAGGAGAGAAGGCTGAGCAGGCTCACAGCCCAGGGCCACAGAAGTAGCAGGTGCTGGAGGCAGGATCTGAGGACCCCCAGCTTAACCACTACACTTCTGAACCCCGGTGCCTATTATTTTTAAGATGGGAATTATAGCTACCTTATTGAGTTGCTCTGATGAGGATTAAAAGGAGATCAAATATACTAAACATCTATAAAATGTCTACTAATCAGCAAGGCTCACAAATTATCAAAAATATAAAGGCAAATAAGGAAAAGCATAAAACACTGCTTTACAAATTAAGTGCTGATAACATGAAATAAAATATTTTCTTTTTCCGTGTTAGAAATTGAGCAAAGGCTAACTCCGTTAATCTGGTTAATGCCCCCCTAACAGTAAGACCTGATTCATCGGATGCATGGATTAAGTACTTAACGGACCCAATTACCACCTTCAAGTACAAAGGCATCAAAAGGTGGCTCTAGAATGGCTGCAGAGATCCCTCGTCTGGCCTCTCATTTCATGGACACAGACACCGAAGTTCAGAGCGAGTACAGGGCTTGCCCAGAGTAATTTACCAGCTGGTAGGTAGTCAGGTGACTCTGGGCCCGGTGCTGCCTCACCTGCGATTTTTCGTCTACCACTTTACTCTTTTCCTTCTTACTTGGAATAATACATTTTGTTAAGGTTCCACTAAACAACCCTTGTGACAAATTGGGTTCAGGACTAGCTTTGCTGGGGACAGCGATCGCAGGTAAACTGGGCTCTCAGTGCCAACGGCTGTCTCTCCGGCAGTGAGGTCTGCTATGAGCCTGTCTGGCTGCACCGAAGAGCCCAGTAAGCAACATGAGGAACCTGCTCTGAACTCAACAGAACAATCCTATCCAGCCAGAAGTTTAGCTGAAAAGGCTTAGTCCATGTATTTCACTGTTGGCCCAAGCACCATCCTGCTGTTTGAGTATCCCAACACTGCTGCCTCAGATCCGTAGCCTACAAAACGTCTTAGCAAGCAAGGCAGTTGGTGCATGCTTGTGACAAATGTCAAGACAAACGTCAAGGCCATCAGATACAAGACCAAACTGTTTAAATTATTAAATAAGGGTCTACAAACCCATGACTGGGCATTTCTGGGGCTAGGGCATCCAGGACTGCATGAGATCAAATGTAACTTTGCAAAAGAGTCCTCAAAATATATATTACCATTTACCATGGATATATGAGTGAACTTGGACTTTGGACTAACAATCTTCAGATCTGATTTATGCCCATTATACAGGGTGAGCTGTAGCTGTCCATCCCCAATTGTGCACCATTAGCAATTGCCTCCACAGATAAAATGTTCTTACAACTGCCACCATCTCTTAAAAACTTAGTAAGGAAAGGCTAAGAGGCTGGAAGCATCAATGATTAAATGACCTCCAAACCTGTAGAGATTTTAGAAAAATCACAGTCAATCTTTATTTACTTTATAGCCAACATACTGCACTTGCTCAACCACAAAAAAACCTTAAAAAAAAAAAAAAAACTTCAGTTACAATTCAATTAAAATTCAAAATTTGATCCGTTATACCATTATGCAGATATAGTGTCTTTAATATCAACTTTAATATGAAGCATGAAATTCTGAATTATAGGAGTAAGTTCAACAAGCAATAGTGTGCTAACTCCAAACCATGGCTGTACTGAACCGCACCCTGTCCTGCATTAGGCTGCCTACATCTCCATTTATGATAGGGGGAAAATGGTCTTGCAGAGGGGCATGGCAGAGACTGCTGGCTTGGGAGACAGGCAATGCATTTTTTGACCAAGCGCCACGAAAAGTTAGCTGTTTAACTCTGGGGAAATCAGAATTCAGCTTCCAACTGAATTACAATGGAGTGAAGTGGATTTAGATGATGTGGTTTGGTTCTTTCTCAGATGCAATCGTTCTGGAATAGTAACGGATACTTAATCCACATATTCGAAAGCCAGGAAAAAGGCTCAAGCGTAGAAGAACTCCTCATACATGTTCTTCTAATTTCTTCCCCAAACAGCAAGCAATTCAGCTTTAACACCTGATCAATTTCAACCACTCCCAGCTACAATTTAACTTTCTTTAAAAAGCAACTAAAAGTGGCATCTGGGTGGCACAGTCGGTTAAAGGTTCGACTCTTGGTTTCGGCTCAGTTTGTGATCTCAGGGTCATGAGACTAAGCCTCTCCTCTCCGCGCTCAATGCAGTTTGCTTGAGGTACTCTCTCCCTCTCCCCGCCCCTCCTGCTTGTGTGCGCTCTCCCTCTCTCTCTAAAAGAAATTAATAAATCGGGGTGCCTGGGCGGCTCAGTCAGTTAAGCATCTGCCTTTGGCTTAGGTCATGATCTCAGGGTCCTGGGATGGAGGGTCAGGCTCCCTGCTCAGCGGGAAGTCTGCTTCTCCCTCTCCCTACTTCCCCCAAGCACGCTCATGCTCTCTTTCTCTCTCAAATAAATAAAATAAAATCTTTAAAAAAATAAAAATGAAATAAATCTTTAAAAAAATAAAAAGCAACTAAAAAAAGAAAACCAATGCAATAGAATGACTGTCTCTCTAGTACACAGTACACTCTTGGTTCTTGTCAAATCTTGCCTCCGTTTTTATTTATTTATTCAAAGATTTATTTATTTAAAGATTTATTTATGTGAGACAGTGAGAGCATGAGTGTGGTGGGGGAGGGCAGAGGGAGAAGGAGGGTTCCAAGCAGACTCCACACCAAGTGTGGAGCCAGACGTGGGGCTCAATCCCACAAGCCTGAGATCAAAGACCTGAGCCAAAACCAAGAGTCAGATGCTCAACTGACTGAGAAACCCAGGTGCCCCTTGCTTCTGTATTGAATGAGAAAGTTGTGCCCCCAGCCCACCCCAACAAAGCTCACCAAATATTTTTTAGGCAATTCATGGTCAGGCTCTTACTGATGATTAAGTTTCTCAGCAATATAGGTACTATATGCACTGAAACCATTCTTTCTAAATTATATTAAAGAAGCTTATTGTGCTTTCACCACAAAGATAAACATATGTTGAACTTTAAACAGCTAAGAAGAGAAATTAATTCAAACAGCAAGAATGAAAGACCATCCAGCACTGACCACTGCCAGATGAAATGAGGAAGCAGCAGAAAGGTGCTGACAAGGGCTAGTGAACTCAGTGCAACACCTGGCAAGGTGTTCCAGGTAACCTTACGAAACTCTTCCCGTTCATTCTTGTCTGTCTAGTCATCATTTACACAGCTTTACAAGAGCTTTGCTTTCGTGGCATACTGATCTTGTCATGTCAATGGCAGTCACGATTCCTCCCAACATCCCAAGAAGCCAGCCAGCACCGTTCCCATTTTACAGCTACGCCCTGATTTTCCATGACTGGTATTTCCAAGAAGATTGGCCAGGATAAGTATTAGGATTTATGACCTACACAATGAACATAACTGCCTCTCCGCTTTTCAACAAAAATCCCAACCAACAGACACAAAAATATGAGTGCTGTGCTCCAGAGCGGTCATCAAGCTGATGGCATGCTCAGTGATATCATCACAGTCAAATCTCTTTTCGACATCTGCTTTTATTTATTTTTCAAAGATTTATTTGGACATCTGCTTTTAGAATGGCCTTCAAGAACACACAAAAAATGGCAGGGAAACAGAGCTGGAAGAAAACTTAGCATTCACTGTTGTAAAATCCCACTGCGGCACCCCTTCCATGGCACTCTCTGGGGATGACCTGTCTGCCTCGATACCGGGGACCGGGGGAGCCCATAATATCTGTATCCGTCAGTAGCCCATTCCAGCCACCAAGCTACTTTCATAGCAAAAGGTCTTATGTGTATCTGACTTCTTGTTTTTGGTCAAAGATGACATACTTTTTTGGACTATGAACCTTATTCATCAGATTTGGTGTCTTAATAACCTTCACCTCTATACAGATCTCAAGATAAAAGATGATTATCTGTAGTCAAGAAGTTCAATGAAATGTACTCTACTTGCACAACTGCTCTGGGCCGTGATGGCATGACCCTACTGCCTGCACGGCCTCCCTCTGAAAGAGTACGTCTGACTTCCTGATCAAAATGCCCATTATTTCCTATCCAGCCAACGCTCCATACTTCAAGACCCATGTTCTTTCCATTATATCGCCCTCTTAGCTTCTTAGCTACTATGAAAGTAATATTTTGGGGTTCAAGCAACAGTATAGAAACAGGAAATGAACAAAGTTCCCGTCTTATTTTGATACTGATATAACCCCTGGCAAGAACTTGGCTAGTCTGAGCCTCAGTTTCCTCTTCAGGCTAATACCTGCCTTCTGGAGTTGTCGGTAGCGTTAAATGAATCTGTCTATATAAAACTTTGGTATCAGTTCAGGTAGAACTCAGCTAACGCTAAAGCTCAGTCCTCCTCAGATCACCAGGAGCCCACTAAAAATGCACAAAGAGTGAGGCTACGAACTGAACTGATTTGTGTAGGATGAGTTCATACCTACCAGCCAAGCACAGACTGTGGCTGAGGGCAAAGTAGGGAGAGAGACAGAAAGCAAAACAAAAATACTCTTCGGAGGGTTGAAGCTTACATTTGAAGGTTGTCTCTTGGAAGTTCTAGATGTTATGTTAAAAATGACCATATAGGAATAATTTAATAGAGTTGGTGAGATGATCATGAATGTTCCAGAAAGTAAAAAGCTTTGACTCGACTTTGAAAAAGTAAACATATTTCATGTATATAGATGTATGTACATATGCTAGAGTATCTTGTTTTTCTTTTTAAAGACGACATACTTATGTCCGATGTGACTCACTTCAGAGCCAAGATAAACTATCAGGCCTATTCATTCTAAAAAATGGCAAACCAACCTTGCAGCTTCTGATTTTCCTTCTCCATTCTGAGAAGCAGTATCTGTTGTAAAATAGCCTTTTGCCATAGCTCTCGAAGCTCGCGAGATGTCCTTTTCTTTTCCTCTGGGACGGGGCCGAAGGGTCCATCTTCACAAACTGGTTCTAAGGGAGATCGCGGTGGAAGCTCTCCCAGTTCTGAATAATCTGGGGACAGGAAAGGACATTTCAGAATAGTCATTCTTTTTCAATACAAATTAAAACATAGTGTCAAATCAGAAAATTTCTGTTCATTCAGATATTATGAAATGATATCACCAGACTGAAAATTCAAGTTTTAATATGCATTGAAATAAGTTAGGTCTGAGCTACAACCATCAAATTATACATCAAATAGGAAGCAAAAGTTGTAGGAGCTGAGGAAACGTTCAAAGATACCTACTTTTAAAGGTGTAATATTTCTATTTTCTTCTGAGTTGATGACTGTATTATTGGGAATAGCAAACAATCACAGAGTACTCACTCTGTACCAGATTGTTCTGACAGCTTTATGGACACTAGTTTATTTAACACTCAGCCACCCTAAGACGTAGCTACTGTAACCATTCCATTTTAAAAAAAAGCAAACTGAAGCACATTTGACACCTGTCAAATGTCACACAGCTAGGAAGCGTAGAACCAGGATGGGGGACCCAAGCAGGCCGGCTTCCATGTGCACTCTTAACCACCATGTTGTAAGGCTAGGTATTCTGGAAGAGGATTAACGTGTATTTAATAGCCAATAATAACAGTGACCATTAACGGGTCCTCTACCCAGTGCTGGGCACCATGCCAGGTGTTTTATATAGACAGACTCATTTAATCCTGATGACAACTTCAGAAGACAGGGATTGGCCTGAAGAGAAAACTAAGGCTCAGAGAAGCAAAGGAAGTTGCCCAGGGTCAGACAGTGAATAAGCAGGTGTGTTGGGATCCCAACCAATGTCTGTCTGACTTGGAAGTTCATGCTTTCTAATAGATATCCCTATAATTCAAATGTTTCCTATGTCATCAAGTTTCAAATTTCTATTTACTAGTTGAAATCTCTTTACATTTCATGAATTTGTACCTTTCTCAGCTGCAGACCCCATGTGGCTGGGACACAGTGCTGTTCTAACTCACAAATAAATACCTTATAGACATGCAGAAAGAACATCCCACCTACTTACTCTGAAACTAGCTATAAACAGCAAAAGTTCTTATGTGGAGTACTACTCAGCCGTCAGAAAGGATGAGCACCCACCATTTGCATCGACATGGGGATTGTGCTAAGTGAAATAAGTCAAGCGGAGAAAGACAATGTTATCGTACGGTTTCACTCATATGTGGAACATAAGGAATAGCATGGAGGACCACAGGGGAAGGGAAGGAAAACTGAATGGGAAGAAATCAGAGAGGGAGACAAACCATGAGAGACTCTGGACTCCGGGAAACAAACTGAGGTTTACAGAAGGGAGGGAGATGGGAGGATGGGGTAACCGGGTGATGGGTATTAAGGAGGAGGGTATGTGCTGTGATGAGCACTGGGTGTTATACACAACTAATGAATCGTTGAACACTACATCAAAAACTAATGATGTACTGTATGCTGGCTAACTGAACATAATAGTAAAAAAAAAAAGTTGTTATACGAGTGGGCCCCATCTGAGGCAATGTATTCTTGGGAACTTCTCTCTAAACCGAACCTAAATAAAATCACAGTCCTAACATTCTGTGAAAAGCCCTTCACAGACAACCCAAATCTCACAACCACCCAGAACACAACATACAATCTCTTCCAGTGCACAGTTCCAACAAATTCCACGTCGCAATTAATTTCCAGAACAGTTTCAGCACTGACTGCTCATTATCTAAAGGTGGGTTTGATTTCCTGCTATGAAATCTATGAAATCAAACACAAGCTACAAACACAAGCTACAAGTTTCATTTCCTAAAGTGACTTGTCCATCTTAACTCCTATTAAAGTTACTGGATTAAAAAAACTTGTGGTAAGTATTAAGAATGCTTTGTGATCTCTGTAAGCATTCAAATGCTTGTCATCACATTTCTATCTACAACTATTTCATTATGATCCTATTAAATGAGTGAATAAATTAAAATTCTTCATTTGGGGGTAGTTTATGCACATTATAGGAGGATGTTCATATGTAATGGTCAGTAAAAAAACAGGAATCACAAGTGTCTGTATTGTAGGATCTCAATCTTAAAATTATCATGAGAAGCAGGACCATTCAGTGACTAAAAGGTCAGGCTCCAGAGCCAGGCTGTCTGGGTTTTAATTAAGACTCTGCATTTTTTGATGTTGTGACCTTCAGCAAGTTGCTTAATCCCTTTATGCCTCAGTTTCCCAATCTGTCGAGCAGGAATAACAGCACCTCCCTCACAGAAGTGTTACAAGATTGGGGCACCTGGGTGGCTCAGTAGGTTAAGCATCGACTCCTAATTTCAGCTCAGGTCATGATCTCAGGGTCAAGAGATCTGTGCTCAGTGTGGAGTCCCCCTCCCCCCTGCTTGCATGCATGCTCTCTCTCTCTCTCTAAATAAAATCTTTTTTTTTTTTTAAAGAAGTGTTACAGGGATTAATACATAGCCTATAAACTACCTGAAACAGGGTCGAACACACAGCAAGAATACAGTGAATACTAGCTTTTTATTGTTTGCTATTTACATAGTCCTCAACAGCACAGAAAAAAAATACTGGAAGGAAACACATCAAAATTAAGCCACTTACAACTGCAAGCTCTAAAACGGCAAGACAGGCCACCCTGTCAGTGAGGGTTTACCCAGCACCTGGCATAGTCCCTTCCACCCGGCAGGTGCTGGGCAGATACTGCTAAAGAAAAGGGACAGATGGGTGCTAGCTTTGCATGTGCCTGCTGCTGTTCTTTCTATTTCCTAAATTCGTGACAATAAACATAATTTTTAGAACCAAATAAAGAAAAGTACTACAAATCTGTTCCGATTTAAATCGGAGATTGCAAAATATTCTGCAAAACACCCAGAAGACAAATGAATCCCCCCAAACTTGTGTACTTAGCATTAGTTGGTACTGAACACGAAATAGGTGAAGCTGACCCTTTTTTCAGAAGGCATTTTAGTTAGTATTCTTATTCAATCTTATCCTGCAACCTGGAGTCTTCCATCTGAGCTCTTCCCTTTTTTCTTTTACCATCATGGCTGCTGAAACTCTGCTGGACACTGTGGTGGTGATTCAAGTTCGGCTTCATCTCATGCCGAAGGATTTGGAAGGGTCTTGTTTCCCAAAAGTGATGGTGGGGAGACGGCCTCTCCATGGGGCAGGTGCCATGGGGCAGCCGCAAACAGCACCCAGTGTGCTTTCACGGGCACACAGGAGACAGCCAGGAACCCGCCCCGGTGACAGAGCCCGAGGTGCAGTCTGGACATTCTTCCTCACCCTTAAACCCTGCTCATCAGTCAAGGACTCCTGTTCCCTAGCCTCCTGCATCCAACCTCACCCCTCCTCTTCACCACCACCCTTCTCCTCTGGAGCGTCTTGAAAATTCCTACTATTACTTTCAAATCCTGCAATGTAGTGAACAGAGCAGGGGTGACCCAGGCCAGGCTGATGGAACACATCTGGGAGCCGAGGCTGCTTGGTCCCCAGATCCATTACTCTTTGCTGGTCGGGTTGCTGACAAAAATCAGAGCATAAGGAAGTGCCAGTGTTTGCTGTTAGGTCTGCAAGGAGTACAGACATTGTTTGGTGACGATGACATACGTTGCTTCCCTAATGTTCTTGACTTCTGCCTACTTTTTATTATTCCTCACAGCTCAGTTTGTTAAGCATTTACTATGAGTCCTCAACACCAATAAGCTTGTCTGATTCTCATGACCACCTCATGAAACAGATGACCCTGTCATCCTCATTTTACAGCCAAAATAACTAAGGTGCAGTGAGGTTTTGTAACCTGGTCAAGGTCAGAGCCACCACGTGAAGTACAAAATGCTTACCCAGTGCTGCTCTAACTTCTAGATGTGCAAGCATCATGCGGGGATCTTGCTACAACCCAGATTTTGATTCAGTAGGTCTTTGGGGGAGCCTGGGAGTCTGCATTTCTAGCAAGCTCCCTGGTGAGGCTGCCACTGCTTGTCCTCAGAACACATTCTGGGGCTCTACGCTGCAGCTCTACTCTTCATTACGTCATGCAGCACTCTGTACTTGGTGTTGCGTCAGCCCACTTCCCTTCCCTGCCACCATCGAGCCCAGTCACTGTTGGGTGCCTGAATCCAGGCGTTCACACATGGCCAAAGCTTGTCCGGACCTCAGCCAGGGTGCCAAGGCCAAGTGCAGAACACAAAGAAGGATTACGCATACTAGCATTAATTTCACCTCTGAATTCATGTAATAAAAGCTAATCCACTGTAAAGGTCACCAAATAAACCTAACAGTTGACAGCAGGGTTTTCTCAACTTCTCAGCACTACTGACATTTTGGGCTTTGTCGCAGGGGACCGTTCTGTGCATTTTAGAATGTTACTAGGCACGGGAGGACAGTAGCATCCGCCCACCCCAGTAGTGACCATCCAAAATGCACTGACATTGCTAAGTGTCCCCCAGGGAGAACGGGGGGGAAAAAATCACCCCAGCAAGCACCCCACGCAGAATAAAAAATCCATCTCTTATTCCTCTCCTAAACCCTGGGAAGGGGTAAAAATATATCCCCTTCGCCCAGATTCATTGTAGGTGGTAACAATTACCAATGTTCCAGTTTATAATAATGATTTTTAAATATACCATTCTTTGTTCATACTAAGGGTAGCCTTGTTAGAAAGTAGTTTAGTAACTTACAAAACACAGATAGTTAAGCATCGGTTTTTTTCTAAATCTGGCCTGGCTAAGTGGATCCTTTACATTTCTTATCAATGCAAAAAGACCCAGGTTTGGGATGAGGGCATAGCTTTCTACCAGTCCTCTTTTCATGGGCACGTGCTTGGGGTATAGTCTTGTGAGACGTGTACTCAACTTGCACGGGGCTGAGTGCAGTGGCAGGGTCAGGGTGAGGATAATATGAAGATGCTGGTCAGCTGTCCACTGAGAACCTTCTTCTAATAATAAATGCATGCATTATTTTAACTTGGATCATTCCTAAGCCATTTACACCAGTATTTATCGAGTCCCTTATATGTACCTGGGATGTGACGTGCTCGGTGGTCTAAGAGAGGCTCCTTTGATGCTTCTAACATTCTTCAGAACAACCCTGGGATCTGGCTTCCTTCCCTGACCTATACTCTTGCAGGGAGGCTGCTGCACAGAGACTGATGGGGAAGAGTATGGAGGAGCTGGGCCAGGGGCCCCTCCACCCCGAGACCAGCTTGGTGGTCCCTCTTTGTAAAGCTCTGTAAACACGTACACCTTTGGGGTTCCAGTCCCTCGGTGCAAAATATGAGAAATGATATTCACCTCTGACTGCCCCAACTGTGGAGTCCACGGGCACTGACAGACAGACAGACTTCTTCGGTCTGCAGGGCCATGAAGCCAAAGGGCCGCAATAACACGTTAGCCTGGGATTAGATTTTACTATCCGGACATGCCCTATAATGACAAGGATGTAACACGCTTAAACTACAGAGCCTTTCAGAAACACTAGGTTTCAATGGGTTCTGAGAACTTTAAAACGAGCCACATGTCAGGGGTCCTGAGAGACAACTGCCTCCATGGAAATCCTTGCTGTGACATTCCCGACAGGGTCATAAATACGATCTAGGTTGGTACGTCGATAATTTAGCTGCCGAACTGTTCTCCCAAAACTGTGCTGCTACATTCTTCTCTCCCCGTCTCTGCACACAGTTGTGCGGGGAAGAGCATGACTGCCTCATCGGTATGAACTCGGCCGCGCTGTGACAGGGCCGAGGGAAAGCACAGCACACGCACACAGTCTCCCAGCTGTGCCGCGCTGACTGGGAAGCATGGAACCCGGGGCCCCTGGCTGGTCCCTGCACAAGATGCTGCTCTCAGGTTTGAACTGCAGTCCTCCTCCTTGTAGGGACACGACAGTAAGTCACACATGAAGTGCCTTGTAAGAAAGGGGAGCTCCAGGAGGAACAAGAAGAGATAGGCCCTTCTCCAACATTCTGGGTTTTTCTGTTATCCCACAGCAGAGCATTTTTATAACTCTCTCCATCTCAAAACGCCTGCTGTCCCGTGCCAAGAGAGAAAGAAATGTTTAAGATTCCAGTTATTCTGAAACCTCTGTTTTAGCCACATGAATAGATTTTGGAAATGAGAATTAAAACGGAACAATAAGCCTCTGGAGAAAAGTTAACAACAACAGGGATTAACGTCCGCAGCATCTGTTGTTATCAACAGCTGAAGACAATTTCTTAAAAAACCAGAGTGAAATAACTGTGTAGGCTCAAGAAAGGAACAGGTAGTCCTCAGTGAATGCTGTCCAACTGTTTACAGAGCGTGAACAACTTTACCTTTCCTGCGACAGAACATCGCTGTGGGAGAGCAGAGACTTGTGTCCCCGCAATGCCCCATGCCAGGGAAACAGCAGATACGCACTGAACAATCACCGAACAAAAGGGTTCATTTACCCAAGACTGCTCTACAGCCTACCATGTCTTCTTCGGAAAATACTACTACTACTACTACTACTACTACTACTACTACTACTACTACTACAAGAACCTCATCATTTTCTACAGTTGCATTATAGAATGGTCCAGCCACAGAGAAACAGGATTTGAAAAAAAAATAACATTTGGTAAAAAGAAATATCTTTTAAGTTTTTGCCACATGCCTGCCAGAAATCCAACTATGACTAGGACACAATCCCTCAAGTTTCAACAGGGTGACTGGGAGAAGTACATGGCTGCTAGGAAACACAAAGAAAGTGTTCTAGAAATTTAGCAAAGAAAATGAATCCCTCCTGTCTATCAGGTCAAAAGCATGAGCCCTGGGGTCACACGTCCGGGGTCAAATCCCAGCTCCACCACTCATCTACTCAAATGCAAACATGTGGTTTGACACCTTACACACGTTCCCTCATCTGCATAACAGGGTCTATCCTCTGTGGAGTAGTGTGTGTGGTTAAGTAGTAAATGTGTGGAAAACACAAGCCTGGCACATAGCGAGCAGTCAATAAAACGGCAACTATCTTTCTTCTTATCACCGTCATCAGGACCAGGTTTTTGGAAGTGGTGGTGGTTCTCGAAAGACAAGGGAAAGTCACACAGGTGGAAATGATGGGAGCCATTTCAGGTAAACAGGGCTACACAAACAAGGTATCCAGGTGACTATCAATTACTCATCCAATGACCCATTTCAGCTAATGAGCAGATCTATGTGTCTATGTGAAAACAAGACAAGAATGGTTGAGCCCAAGTTACGGAAAGCATTGAATGATTAATTTATGTATTAATGGGTAAGAAAATGGAATCACGAAAGATTTGAGGTTTTTACAGCTTTTAAGGAAAATGTATTCCATTTACGTGTTCTGCAGCACTGGAAAGAGACTACGGCTGTCAGGGAATGCACAGCTTAGTGCATCAGACAAATGAAGGGCTAGTATAAAACCATGTGAGAAAGTGCTGGGGTGGGCTAGCTATGAAGACAGAAGAGCGAGCCTAACTCTGCCTGAGATGGGGTGCAAGGGGAGGGGAGATAAGTGCTGAGGAGCTGGGCACACACATTTTATTAAGAAGCAGCAGCCAAGATATGCAGAAACAAGAAACAGAAGCAAGGGTCTCGCAGGTCTCTATCCCTACACCCATCCAAATGAGCTATTTGGGGGCAGTCTCCAAGACTCTATGAAGAAGACTTGGAGTCACGGAAGCCAAAAGCCCCGAATCCACCTGCTCAGGGGTTGTGAGGACAGCTCCGAGGAGCAGCAGTGAAGGCAGCTTGGTGGTGGGAAGCCCAGGTGCAGACAGCCAGGCAGAGGGAGCAGGACTGAAGGCAAAGTGGACAGGGGGCACTCATGGGGCTCCAGTCAGCCCCCTGTGCCCCCAGCCGCCCCCTTGTGGGCTGAGCTCTGACAGCAGAGGCGTGCAGCTCCCAGAGCTTGGTCTCCTGGTGGTGGGGAGGTGGCGGCGATTAAAGCCTTACATAAAGCTTAAAAAGAACCAAGAAAATGCTGTAGATGAATTTTTATATTTAATGCAGAGATAAAATTATCCTTTGAAATAAATAGCATTTGTTTTTGCATCTGGAAGGGGAATGATACTGTATTTCCCAAGAGGGCTGAAGGTCAGGGCTCTTGTATCTTGGTTAAAGTCAATAAACACATGAAGAGGAACACATATTCAGACTGTTGGAATATAAAGCACTGAGCTCTGTCATAGTTGGCTCTCTCCTATACCACTTACGGAACACTGGATTTCAAACTATGGTCCTTGGGATTTTCTGGGACACCTCAGGGTGGAAAAGCACCAAGAGCAGCACAAAAGGCCCCTGGTCAGCACCAGCGGGGGGTGGGGGAGTGGGGTGTGTGTGTGTGTGTGTGTGTGTGCGCGCACGCCAACTGCCCTAGACACCCCTTGCTCACTCTCCTTCCTTCTTCTGGACTGTGGGGGAAATGGTCAGCACTCACAGGAACTCAGGGACCCAGAGCTGAAAAGGGCACCAGAAGACAACTTAGCTCAACCTCCCTCTCTTCCCGGATGGGGAAACTGAGGCTCAGAGAGGTCCAAACTCACATTTTTTGGACCACTGACTATGTATGTGCCAGACCGTGTAGTTTACAAGTCCCCACTGATTTCATGCTCCCAACCACCCGATAAGCAAGGACTGTTTTTATCCCCCAACAGCACAGCCCAAGACACCAAACTAGTGCTCAGACTCCAGGCACTCAAGGTGACGGGAACGAATCAGTGCTGCCACTCACTACCCTGACTTCCATGCCTCAGTTCCCTCATCTGTTAATCCCAGACAATAACTGCCTCCACATCCCAGGGCTTTGCTGCAGAGACTAAATGAAAAATCCTTATGAATATGTAAAATTGTATGTGGTCAGGGATCTGTACTGAATTCCTACTATCATCAGTATCTACTTTATTCTAAACCTGGCAAAATCCTTCTGCTGCTTAGACTTCTCCACAATCAGACTAGGGCTGGGGAGAAAGAAGAAATCCAGTTTACCGAAGAACACGGAGGAAGAAAGATGCTTACTCTTCCCAGGGGCTCCCTACAAACAACAAGAGGCCCCTGGTCACTGCTTTAGCGTGTCCAGGACCCGTGGTCACAATGGGCATGGAAGAGCAGGAGAGGGACGGCTACCCTCACAATAGCGGGGATGCCCTTTTGGCCTTTGTCTGCCTGATGCCTTCCTCCTTCAAAGCTCAGCGCCAAGGTCACGCCCTCTGTAAAGACTCCTCTCGCCATTCCCTGCCCTGTCAGATTCTGCAGCACCCCCTTTATGCTGTCCCACCACCCTGACAAACCTCCACCGAGCATCCCCCTGGGGCCGAAAACCACAGACAGTCAAGACAAGAGGAGCTCAGAGAAGCAAAAGATCAAGCAGCCTGGAGCAACTTGGGGGAAAAATGAAGCAGAAGGGAAAGAAGTAAAAGATGGACAGTCTAGACAGGGGACAAGGACGGACATGCAGAGGAAGACACAAGCAAGGCCCTTGTGTGGCACTCAGTTCCGGCCCAAGGAACTCTTGGAACTCTTGAAGGTCTTCTTCAGTTTTATTCCTAAATTGTGCAAAAACTGTTGTAAAACTTTATATAAACTTTATACATCTATATGTGAATATACAGACACCAATACTTACATATACATAGAACGTTATATATAAAGCTTTACAAGAAAAATATTACAAAGAACATGTCAATCACCCTGGTGACCCATCATTTAATTTACCTCAAGAACAATGAAATGAAACCCTCTCTGTCCCCAAGGAGAGAGCAGAGGAGGCCACCATGACTGGTGGGTGTGAGACGCAGCAGAAGAAGAGGCCACAGAGGGCGGCCAAAGGGCAGGAGAGAAGAGCCTACTCTGAGCCTGGCAGGGGGGTGGGGGCAGGGTCGGTGCTGGAGAGTGGTCGGGGGCTGAGTCCCGAAGCATGACCAGGAAGGACGACTGCCAGAGAGGGAAGGTCACTCCATGTGAAGCACAGGAATGAAAACATGATGAATTTGGGAATTTCAAGGAGTTCCGCATCAGCCTGGGAAAGTGTGCATGCTGGCGTGGGGGAGTACACGCAGACGGTAAGAAATGAGTCAGCTTGGGGCGCCTGGGTGGCTCAGTCATTAAGCGTCTGCCTTCGGCTCAGGGCATGATCCCAAGGTCCTGGGATCGAGCCCCGCATCTGGCTCCCTGTTCTGCTGGGAGTCTGCTTCTTCCTCTCCCACTTCCCCTGCTTTTATTCCCTCTCTCTCTGTCAAATAAATAAATAAATTCTTAAAAAAAGAACGAAAGAAAGTCAGTCAGCTTGAACAGTGAAGGGCTTCCTGCGCTAGCAAGACCGCCATCCTGACACGAACTCTAGAGAAGAAGTGAAAAGTTCTGTTTCAGCGGAGTTACCCTGTTGCCCACACTCAGCCCTCTGATCTCGTCCGTATGGAGATTTTAAAGGTGTCAGACCGTCCTACGTTCATCATTACATCAGTAACTCTCCATGACAACAGCTGCTGGTCAAGCCCACCCTGCCTGGACTTCAATGTGGGCATGGAGGACAAGGTTTCCCTGACTCCCCCCCCCACAACAGCACACAGGGTCACCACGCCCAGAACCCAGGCTCTGCCTCCGGGAGCAGTTCCGGCCGACCAGCATCCATACCATCTGCTTGCTTGGTGGGACTGTCTGTCTTGGCGCCCCCTTAGTCCTACTGGCTCGCAGACTCTGGGTGGGACAGGACCTGGGTTTGAACATCCGAAATCCTATGCCCACTGAAGTTCAAGAATCCCTGGCCTTTGGCAGTCACCATTTTTTCAGCCACTTACTTTAGGTTGTAGATTTACCTTAATTGGTGGTTTCACATTATCTAACACTATGAAATGGAGTTACCTTTTAAATAAATTATTTCAAATTAATTAAGGACTCCATCCATTATAGATAACCTGACCAATCAAAATTTAAAATACAACATATCTTGATTGTCAAACACCAGCCAAATCTCATTTTAATCTTTGTCAAAGGCAACTGTTTGAAATAAAATTAATACTATTTTCTCAAGAAATGCATTCATCCCTTACCTTCTTATCCCCCACTGCTGACCCAGATCAACTACCCACACTATTACACTGATAATAAATTTCCTTCCAGAAAACTTCCAGATACGAACATAAATAGTCAGAAACATAGACCAATGAGTCACCCAACAGAAACAGAAAAATATACTACTAAAAGCTAAGATCACGATTTCTCAATTCGTGATATTTGGCCATCTGCAGAAAAGCAGCTCATCTGTTTACAGCACGGCTTCCAGCACCTCCCCCACGTGAGCCCCCTGCGAGGAGGAGAGCCCCTGCCCCATACCCTGCAAGGAACGTATGCTCAGTCTCAGGGGGGCTTCCGGCATCTGTTCCTACTAGAAGCCTAGAGAGGAAAACATCTTCACCCTCAAATCCCCCCTGACCACAGCAAAGGGCACTGGGGGGTCCGAGTTAAACGTGGTACCAGTAAGGGGCTGCATCGTGGAAGGAGAGCTTTCAAACTATACCCCATGAAGCTGACGGCAAAGTCCACACCAGGGCCAAGGGAGTGGTGGGGACACAGCTGCCTGAGCTCGGGCGGCTGTAAACATACCAGAGACCGAGGCGCTACAACAACAGTTATTTTTCACCGTTCTGGAGGCTGAAAGTTCAAGTTCAGAGTGCCGGCATGGTCAGGTTCCTGGGGAAGGCCCTTTTCCTGGCTTGCCTCCTTCTTGTTGTGCGCTCATGTGGCAGACAGAGAGCATGCGCTCTGGTCTCCTTCTCCTCCTCTTACTTATAAGGCACTGATCCCATCGTGGAGGCTTGACCCACATGCATGGGCTCATCTAAACCGAGCTGCCTCCCAAGGCCCCACCTCTAAACACCAACACATTAAGTACTGGGGCTTCAACATGTGAATTTTCAGGGGACACACTCAATCCATAGCAGGAGCAAATATGGTTCGAAACTACCCCTTCTCTCCGTTTCGGCAGAGCAACTGGACTTCATGGGTTTTAGGGCCTCTAAAAACTTTCCTTTAAAAAGAGTTGTCACTAGCTAAGAAAAAAGTTTGAGAGCACTGGTAACATGGTTTTATTATGACCAGAAGGAATACGATGATGTTTTGAGTCTTGATGGACTGGCAAAATTCAGAACTTTTATTTTTTTTACAGGGGGAGAAGAGACCTGGAGCTGCTTGAGCGAAGGTCCATGGTATTCCAGCTCAGAGCCACCCTTCCTTCCGAATCCACGGTACTCGCTATCGACGTCAATGTGGCAACTGACTTGTGCTGCCATGGGACACCTTACACATTTTATCTTGGGACATCTTTTACAAACCAGGTCCTGGGATAGGGCTTAGAAGTGGACTGTCATCTGGTCTACCTTTTATCCCACTTCCTCATCAGCCTGCTTCCTTGTCAGTGCAGGACAACCTGACTAACCCCCCACTGCAGGAAGTGGATTTCGAATGGTCCTTCCAACCCCGCCTGTTCCAGGGCACCACCCCGGCACTAAAACCAGGGCTCACACGATAAGCCCAACTTCCAGTGAAAACCACTCGAACGCCCGTAAGATGATGAAGAAAAAGAGAACAGGACAACTCTGTAACCTCAAGACATGAGACAAACAAAATCTGTCAATATAAAATCAGAGAAAATTCAGCTGACCCTTGAACAATGCAGGGGTTAGGGGCATGACCCCCAAGCAGCTGAAAATCCACATAGAACTGACTCCCTCAAAATTCAATGACCAACAGCCTACTGTTGACCAGAAGCCTTACCAATAACATCAACAGTCGATTTAACATGTTTTGTTATTATATACTGTATTCTTTCGACAAAGGTAGAGAAAACAAAGTGTTAAGAAAATCTTAAGGAAGAAAAAATACATTTATAGTGCTGTACTGTATTTGTTGAAAAAAAAAATCTGTGGATCTGTACAGTCCAAACCCATATTGGTTATCAAGGGTCAACAGTACATTCAAGGCGAAAAACCATTCAAGTTTTGTGAAAGAACCGAAAGTCAAGATACAGTTTCTGCCACACAGACATTTATAATACGAACAGGTAGAGGTAGTGTATTTAATAAATAATATTTATTCAGTTTGGTGTGGAAAAGGATCATATGATCCTGACAAAGTTGTAAACCCCAAATCATTAATGTCATTACTATGGGGCAATGACGATCCCCCCTTCCATCCCCCAGAGGGTAGCCTTCCAATTCAGAACCTTGAACTCCGTTCTAGCTGCACCCAGCCCTTCTCCTTGGAATTTTGTCTCCCCTACCACACCTGCACACTCCTTTACCAGCATAAAGCCACTTTCAACCCAATTCTTCCTACAGTACTTTGCATACAGCTGTGCGCTCAGAATATTTATATGTTAAAGAACACAGTAAGGCGTTCTCATTGTGTCAGGGGTAGGGACTGTATCTTGTACGCAGATTTCGGACTTCATTAAACACTGTATCGGTGGAACCTGGTGATGTGAGATAACGACTGAGTTATGCATAGAAAGAACCACGCGGAGAGGCAGAGGAAAAACTGCTGTAGCCACAGAGGGAGGAATGTCTGAAAGACGGGCCCGAGGGGCAGCCCAGGAGTAGGAAGGAGGGGGCGGAGGCAGTGCGTGTGGAAGGAGAGAGAGCTCCGAAGCCCAGGCCTCGGCCGTGGGGGCCAGTCTTCCACGACTGGTAAAATGGGAAACAGTGGCACAGATGGTGATTTTCAAGAAGAGGAGCCCCATTTTCTCTTCTGGCCCAGGCGAGGGGTCTTAGGTGCGCTGACTGGCCCCTCCCCCAAGAAAAAAGTGTTCACTCTGTGCAGGGCAACTGGAAACACTGAAAAATATATTTAAAAAAAAAAAGAAGAAGAAGAAGAGGAAGAAGAAGAAAGTTACTATAATCCCACCTTCCAAAGATAAGTTCTTTTAATAATTTCCACATATTTTCCTCTGGTGTTTTTTTAGATCTTCACTGCACATAGAACCATACCTTCCATCTGGAGGGGTCTGAACAGAGTCCTGGGTTTTCATCCGCACTGCACTGCCTCCCCAGGTCCGTGACCCCCTGGCCGAAAGCAGCACACTGGGACATGCATGTCAGAAGAACCTGAGGCAGGCCAAGCGGGAGCACGATGCAGTGGGATCAGGACCCCGGCCCTTTGGAAGGGGGCAGTGGCCTGGGCACACTTAGGACTCACCTCCACAGAGGAGTACTGGGAACTAGTCAACTAGAAATAATCTAAAATAGGGGGCTGTGAGGGGACCTTCTCAGGTCCCAGAGAAGAGCTGGGGAGGCCTTCGGCGGGAATTTGTGGGAACGGGGAGCCCCGTCATTATGTCAAATCTATGACCCTTTCCCCCTCCAAAAAAATCCAAGGCAGGAGGGAGGAAGGAAAGGTCTTAGTGGCACATGGGGGACCCACCCGGGCAGCTACGAAACCTCAATGGGGTTCTGCTGGCACGACAGTCCTGTGGTGAGGACTTGGGCTTGAGGGCTGACAAGGACAGATGCTGGAAGCCCCAGCTACAAACTCCACTGCCCTCCCCTTCCCCCCTCCTCTCACATCTGTGGCTAAAAACTCGAACCCCACCCATCCCATTACACAATGCTTATCTGGACATGATCTAAGGTCAGACTCCATGAGAGGAAGCCCATGACTTAAAAGTTAGGAAATACTTTTGGGCTTCACTGGGGAGAGGGGATGGGGAAGTCCACACTGTGAAACAAGAAGGTGACAACAGCGACCCCGGTTCTTCCCCCGATTCGACACAGCGCTCACTGGGCTATATCTGGAAATGTGACCTTTCCACCTGGAAAACCCCAGCCTCACTGCCTTCCTTATAAGGGCCCATATCCTGAAGGAAGCAAACCCGGACAGCAGCACTCTTTTTAGGTAACCACGCCCGCTGGGCAGCTGGGAAGCTTGGGTTTTAGCTGTGTGAAATTTCGGGCTTTGTCCTCAATGAGAAAATGGAAAACAACAGCGTGATCATCAAGGTGGCTTCCACCCCTTTAAAGTCAGCACCCTGATGTTCATTCAAAACCCCAACAGACCTCACACAATCGGGCTTACTAGAGAAAGTGGACAAGTCAAATTCAAATGTTCTTTGAAAACTCTGTTTGTAAGTAAGCAAATTCTTTAAACATTACCAGAGCTTACTTTGCCCAAAAAAATCTCGAGAAAGAAGTAACATTTCCTTTTGAAAGTCTCTACTGACCATAACGGAACATGGCGCCTCCAGGAACACCGGGCTTCCGTTTGCAGTTGCTCAGAAGGGAGAGATATTACATGAGCGCGAGTGACCAAACAAATTCAAGAAACTGGCTGCTCTGATGGAACCAAGTCGTCTGGTAAAGACTTAACACAGCTCCACGCCAAAGGACAGACACTTTTCTAAACATCCTGGCACAACACAGAAAACCACATACTGAGACACAGCCCTAAAGCAGCACCTTAAATTTCAAGGAAGGTCATCATGGCAGGGGTTGACCTGCCAGAGCCTGGGGACCATGTGCTTAGCCGGCCAAGCCTCAGCTTACTGCACTGGTCAACCTCTGGACATCTGGAAAGCTGCACGTCGTCTGACCTTCTGCTGGGATGATTTTAAGAGGCACAACATCTATGACATTTCTTTGCCATGATTCTGGTCTTTTGTCTCTCCCCATCGAGGGAGTTTGAAGAGTGACCAGTCCCGTGTGTCTGTCAGCACTCTTGACCCACGCGTGGCTTTTCCACCTCTGAATCCAGAGCACACAGCGGCTTGGCGAGGCAGGGCCGTCACCACAGGTGTGCACCCGGCATGGCACAGAAGCAGGACCCACGGCTCCTCTGGCTCTGACTTCGAGCCCTGACATGCCCTGTGCCAACAGGCTGAAGGCATGGTACGAACCACCTGCACACTGTCCGGGAGGCTCGGAGAGGTTCCTTCTGGCAATGTGAGAATCCTCCAAATGCCGCAGAGTCTCTTGTGCCCCAAGAACATCCCTTTGCTTGTCCTAAAAGTCCAGTGATGATAAAAGGGACAGTGGTGGGGGGTGGAATTAAGGGATGGCTGCTATTTGTGGTGGAGACTGAGAAGGGAGATGGCTTTGGTGCCCTCCAAACCCTACAAGGAACAGACTGTCCACACTCTCACGTAGCGCCCATCTCTCGGGTGTGTCCTCACTGGCAATCCTAACATCACTAACTCCACGAGGTGGGTGCTGTTATCACACCCATGCGACAGTGGAGGACTCTGTGCCAAATGTCCTTGGTCAACAGCTCATACATGGAGGAGTCAGGACTTAAGCCCAGATCCAATCTGACTTAAAGATCCATAACTCCTTAACTCAACAATATCGAAAGAACAAAGAACTCAATTAAAGTACGCAAACAACTCGAAAAAAGACATTTCTCCAAAGATGATACACAAATGGCCAGCAAGAATATGAAAAGATGTTCAACACCAGTATTCATTAAAGGAATGCAAATCAAACAACAATGAGGTATCACCTTGTACCCATTAGGATGGCCATTTCAAAAGAACCCCAGGAGACAATTATCAGTGAGGATGTGGAGAAACCGGAACCTTTGTGCACTCTTGGTAGGAATGTAAAATGGTGCAGTTACTGTGGAAAACAGTATGGCGGCTCCCCTCCCCCCAGATTAAAAACAGAATCACCATGTGATCCAGCAATTCCACTTCTAGGTACATATGGAAAAGAACTGAAGGCAAGGTCGTGGGCCAAAATTTGCACACCCATGTTCACTGCATCATTATTCACAATAACCAAAAGGTAGAAACAACCTAAATATCCACTGACAGAGGAATAAACCAATGTACCACACACACACACACACACACACACACAGAATATTATTCAGCTTTATGCTAGATGAACCCTGAGGGTCCTATATTAAGTGAAATAAGCCCGTCACAAAAAGATAAATACTATACCGATTCTACTTACGGGAAGTAGCTGAGGTAGTTGAACTCACAGAAAACAGAAAGGAGAATGGCGGTTTGGCGGGGTTGAGGGAAGAGGGAACGAGGAGCTAGTGTTTAATGGGTATAGAATTCCAGTTCTGCAAGATTGAAAAGTTCTGTAGAACCACTGCACAAAAATGTGGACTGACGTAGCCCTACTGAACTATACACTTAAAATGGTGAAGATGGTACATTTTGTGTGTTTCTTACCACAACTAAAAATTTCCAAACAGTTTTTTTGTAATTCATACTCTTGAGCAGGATGCTGCACACGGATTCTCCAGTGGATCAGGGCTCTCTGAAACTATGCAGGACCCTTTCCTCTCCAGTAGCCAGAAGCCATTTGCAAAAATACTCATCACAATGGGAGGTATCAACCAGCACCAAGTTTCACTTGGTTTCTCCTCAGGACAAAGAAAACAGAGGACCACGGCCTGGAAGGAGGCAACGGAAAAAGCTCAAAGGGCCCATTTTTAAAACTCAGGCAACTCAGAAAAGGCGGGTGTGCGAGGAAGGAGTCCTGATGTAAATGAAAATCTGAGAGTCCAGGATATCCTCCCAAAGGTCACTCCAATTCAAAACACGCAGTCAGAACATTCCCAAGCCCTGTCTCTCTGCCACACAAACACGTGTCTCTCCCTGGTCTGAGGTTTTCCAAGGCCGTGCACTTTTGCCTCCTTCAGGCCCAAGCTCTCATTCGTTATGCGGTACTGCCTCTCATGGAGGGAGACAGTTACTGCCAGCCCCATGTTACAAAGGAAGGGACTGAGGTCGGCTAGCAGGCCCAGAGTCCTAGAGGTGGGAGGCAGTGGGGGCACCCAGACCCACCCACCTGCACAGCCCCTATTCAGGCTGCCCTGCAGTCAGCCAATGCTGGGGACGCTGAGCCTGAACACTATTCCTAAATACGATGCAGATGAAGACCCCTGTGGGTCCTGTGGTCTTTGAGCCTTGGTCTTCTCATCTGTAAAATGAGGCATTAGATTAAGAATCGCTTTTCTATCTAACATGAAAAGCTCCAAATCATCTAAGTTGTCAATAATATCAAAAAGACTTTATTGAGCTCCACAGACTCAGGGTATCATAACAGGAGTATGAAAGAGAAGTCCTGAACAAACAAAAGAGCCTCTTACCCAGCCATCCAAGAGTCCGCTGTCTTGGACAAGAACCAATACAGACACACCTGCCTATGGAGACAGAACTATACCATTCCGAAAAGAATGAAGGAGCAATAGGGTGATTATGAAACCGCTTCTGACCCACAACAGGCAAAACAGTTATCAATCACAACCAAAGGAGCTCTGTGACACCCTGAGGGCGGGATGGCCAGGGACTGTGGCAGTGAACTGGAGTTTACATTAACACAGCAACCAGAAAAGGCAAAAGGCCAAAGCCCTCCCCTAAGAAGCATCTAGAGGGCGATGATCTGGGTCATTATACCACTAAAAATCGACACCACGTGTTGGGAAAACTGGACAGCCACATGCATAAAGGATGAAACTAGACTGCTATCTTATATCATGCACAAAAATTAACTCGAATGGATTAAAGACTTGAATATAAGACCTGAAACTGTTAAGATTCCAAATGAAAACGTAGGCAATAAGCTCCTTGATATCGATCTTACTGTTTTGGTGGCTCTGACTCCAAAGGCAAGGCAAACAAAAGCAAAAACAAACAAATGGGATTGCATCAAACTAAAAAGCTTCTGCGCAAAAGGAAACCATTATCAAAACGAAAAGGCAACCTACTGAATGGAAGAAGATATTGCAAATCACATATCCAACAAGGGGTTAATTTTCCAAACATACAAAGAACTCATATAACTTAAAAACAACAAAAAACAAACCAATTTTTAAAATGGGCAGAGGATCTAAAGAGACGATTTTCCAAAGATGACATTATATGGCATCGGGATACAAAGATGGTAGACATCCCTAACCCCCAGGGAAATGCAAATCAAAGCCACAATGAGCTATCCCCTCACGGCAGGTAGAAGGGTTACCAAGAAGACAAGAAACAACAAGGATTGGCAAGGACATGGAGAAAAGGGACCTGTGCACTGTCGGTGGGAATGCACACTGGTGCAGCCCCTCTGGAAAACAGTATGGAGGTTCCTCAGAAAGTCAGGAAGAGAACTACCCTATGACCCAGCTGTTCCACTTCTGGGTACTCACGTGAAGAATACAAAAACAAGAATTTGAAAAGATATGTGCTCCTTCTGTTCACGTAGCAGTATCTACAAGAGCCAAGAAAAGGAAGCCACCTACGTGTCCACTGACAGATGAGTGGATAGAGAAGATGTGTATACGTACACGGCGGAATACCACCCACTCGGCCGTAAAAAAAAAAAAAAAAGAAAAGAAAGAAAGAAATCTTGCCATTTCTGACAACATGGATGAATCTTGAGGGTACTATGCTAAGTGAAATAAGTCAGAAGAAGAAAGACAAAAACAGTATGACTTTACTCTTGTGGGATCTAAAACAAAAAAACAACCAAAACCAAACTTACACATTCGTGGTGATCAGAAGGAAAGGAGGAGGGGATGGGCAAATGGGTAAAGGGGGTCAAATATATGGAAATGGACGATAACCTGACTTTTGGAAGTGATCACTTGGTAAAGAATACAGACGTCAAATTATAGTATCGCACAACTGAAACTTATATAATATTATAGACCCATTTCACCTCAATTTACAACATAATAAAATGAAATAAAAATAGACACCATGATATGTTTGCTTTTCTCATATCACTGATGTGACTTCTTCAGAAACAATAAAACAGTATATTATCAGGAACCTTAAAATGACTTCAACCACAGAGTTTAAACTTTAACAAGCTATGTTAATTTAGAAAGAGGACAGACATACTGATTCGGACTAGCCTAGCAATTACAATTCCCAAAAACAAAGTTTGTAGTTGTACCATCAGAGCAATCTGAGCAGAGGGAACGTGATATCTTTGGAGCTACCAGATACAGAGAAAAAGGTTCTATGGCTTTCCAGTTTCTTAATGTAACTTTAAAAAATAAATAAATAAATGTCCAAACTATGCTCTGAAACTACAAACATATCATACTGCAATTTTATTTCTACTGAAACCAGAGAAATTTGGAATGTCCATGATCATTAGGCAGCCAAGCATTCTGGGACACCTGCGGTCTTTCCTGGGACGGCGAGCAGGTAGGGAGTGGCCCTCGTGGGGCAAAGGCATCTCAGGCAGGAAAGAGGACAGTGGTCAGCAGGCAACCAGAAAAACCCTTCAAACGAAGGGTTGTATCTCTAACTTTTAGGCTAGATTTCTGCAAATTAAGGCTGGCACTTTCTTAGCTCAAATTACTGGTTATGCTAGCTTGAAGAATTCCAAACAGAAGGGGCGGGAGGAGATCGCCAAATGAGCATCGGTCATTCAAGTCCACAAGAGGGAGAACTTACTTTATGATCAGGTCCATTTCCAACAAATCTGAATGCTTGGCACTTATCGTGATTTGTGACAGGAATGTGCTTCCATTATAACTCTCTATGAGACTAAATATATTTTGAACATCTTTCTTAATTAAAAATTAATTTTTCCTACTCTCAAATGTCACTACATTATAAAATTGAAAAAGAAAAAAGGCGAAAACATCACCTATTATCACAACTTCCTAAACTTCTGTAGAATATCAGTATGTTTTCTTTGTATTTTTTCTTCATGTATAGGTCATTTGTTACACA
This sequence comes from Ursus maritimus, assembly GCF_017311325.1. Taxonomy (NCBI): domain Eukaryota; kingdom Metazoa; phylum Chordata; class Mammalia; order Carnivora; family Ursidae; genus Ursus; species Ursus maritimus. Next base: position 51,903,174 of record NW_024426996.1, read on the forward strand.
GTATAATCTGCGTAGTTACAATAAAATACCCATATTTGGTTAATATTCCAAAACCATCTATCGTGTATCTAGCAGAAATGAAGCACCATCTATGATCCAAACCCCGTCCCAGGTCCAGAAGTGTAACAAGACCGTGTCTTTGTCCTCACGGAGCTTTAACTCGGTTTCAGAAATGCGTCCACAGTGCCTGGGTGGCACAGCCATTAAGTGTCTGCCTTCGGCTCAGGGCGTGATCCCGGCGTTCTGGGATCGAGCCCCACATCAGGCTCCGCCGCTGGGAGCCTGCTTCTTCCTCTCCCACTCCCCCTGCTTGTGTTCCCTCTCTCGCTGACTGTCTCTCTCTCTGTGTCAAATAAATAAATAAAATCTTAAAAAAAAAGAAAAAAAGAAACACACCCATAGCGCTCGCAGTGGCCTGTCGAGGAGGCGTAAGTGGAAGCAGGCCCCAGGCAGGCTCACCCACATCATGGGTCTAAGCCCCGTGATGGCCCGCCGGTCCTTCTTCCTCCAGGGACACCCTGACCACCTCTGGCTGCTCAGCCATATGACAACTACCTACCTTGCTCAAGAATCTCAAATTCTGGGGCGCCTGGGTGGCACAGCGGTTAAGCATCTGCCTTCGGCTCAGGGCGTGATCCCGGCGTTGTGGGATCGAGCCCCACATCAGGCTCCTCCGCTATGAGCCTGCTTCTTCCTCTCCCACTCCCCCTGCTTGTGTTCCCTCTCTCGCTGGCTGTCTCTATCTCTGTCGAATAAATAAATAAAATCTTTAAAAAAAAAAAAAAAGAATCTCAAATTCTTACTACTGGGTAAAGACATTAATCAAACTTCCTTCCCAGCAGCGGCATTTTTGATGGGAGGTCACCAGCTTCTTTCCAAGCACTTCTGATAATAAGAAATGTACATGCTTGCCACACACCATTTCACCTACTTCCAGATAACCCGTGACCGTGATAAAGCCAGTGAGCTCCAGTTACCGTTGCTATCATGGCTCTGCCTTGGTCGGTAAACACCATCATGAACAAGAACCCACCGATCTGCGGTAGCGGGAGGCTGTGCCTTCGCCTCCCAGTGCAGGCCCTGCCCTGCTCCTCCCCACCGTCCGGACAGTAACTGGAGGGCCCCCGCCATGCTGGCACCACGCTCCTCCTGTCCCTCCTTGGAGGAGCTGCCGAGCGCTGGGCCAATCAGCTCCCAAACGTCTGGAGGGAAACACAGACTGGCAGTTAGGTAATCGGATGCCTCTGGAGTTAAGAGGTCACGCAGACTTGGCGGCTGGTGTGACTTACAGAGTGACTTGTCAGCTGGGAAAGCTGGTGTGTAGAATAAAGAGGAAACCAGAAGAGAAATTACGTGGCCCCAAAGAGAGGGAGCCAGAGAGACTTCCGTGGTTCCAGACAACTTCTAGTTTCCAGCTCTTGCCCTTATCTTGATTTTTAGAAGCCTCCTTCTGATTAAGCTTGCTTGAGTCATTTTCTGTTTCTTGCAACAGAACAATCCCTGACTGACGAAGTCTCATCTGTTTCCTGAGCGTTCCCTGAGCACCGCCTATATGCAGTGGGCATCTGAGGACAGCGGAGAGCTGAAAACAACTTCCTCTCTCAAGAAGCCAGAAACTGGTGGATAGGCAAGAATAGAACATAATCAGGGAAAGCAGGTTGGTGATAATCAGGTCTGGTTTAATGGAAAGAGAAGTGAATGCAGCCACGACAACCAAGAGTCCAGTCCCTTCTACCACTGATGGCCCGTATGACCTCAAGTAGGTCCCTTTCCCTCTCAGAGCCTCAGTTTCTTAAACTGCACAATGAGAAATTTGAAATTTGCAAGTCCTCATGGACTTTTGAGTCCTTGAAAGCAGTGGACCCAATACCTTTTACATATCCAGTGACAATATTTTTAGAAGTCATGTTGGTGGTAGAGTATCTGGAACCTCTGCCCGAAGTTCACCACCTCCGTTAGGAGACGGCACAACACGAGCACACCCTGAAGGCTGCACTTACAGTTCTGAGTGACGGGGTCAGGGTAAGGTGAGACCTTAAAGAGCTCATCACTGAGAGCAGACTGTGCAAGAGAACTGGATGAGGGAAATGCCCTAGAGCTCGCCGTTGGGCACACAAGGTTTTGAGCACTTGACGTGGGGCTAGGGTGAGGAACTAAATTTTGTACTGCATTTAAGAGTCATTAGTTTACACTTAAGTTTAATTAGCCTTATGTGGCTAGTGGCAACTACGGGACAGCACAGACCTAGAGGTCGAGGTAGGTAACCCAAAGAGAAAGTACAGGGCTCTCCAGCAGGGACAAGCATCAGGGAAGGAGAGGCTGATTATGTCCTAGAGAAGAGAGGAAGAGACGGTGACACTGAGGGGTCTGGAAGGATCAGGAGAGTCTGTCAGGGCTGAAGTGTGGTGTGCTGGGTGCAGAGAGGACAAGAGAGCAAGAGGAGCTTTCTGGGCAAAGGAGACCATCCGTGCAAAAGCGTGGGTGAGCAGCAAAGCGCTGTGCGTGGACAGTGCTGCAGCTCCCTGCCCCCCCACCCCATTTCCATTCTCCCCTCCGTCCTTACAACCACGGATACTGAACAAGGTGGCAACAGGCTCAGCCAAAGATCACGGTCTCCCAGCCTCCTTTGTGGCTACAAGTGGCCCGTGAAACGGTTCCAGATAACGAGACCAAGTGGAGCTCTACTAGGGGTTTTGCAGCAGGATGGCTCTCTTGTTATAGAGGGGTCAGGGTCACCCTTTCCTCCTTATTGCTTCCCTCTTTGTCTTGAAAGTGCGAGGGAAGCAAAGGTGGGGCAGCCATCTCGTGACCAGGAGGCATTCAGGAGGGTGACACAGGAAAACAGAAAAGCCACCAGATCACCCATCACATCAATGGAGCCACTGAACCAGCCTTGCTTTCACATCCCGCAAACTGTTGTTTTGTGAGAAAAATCAGTCCCTCCTCGGTTCTGCCAGAGCAGCAAGATTTCTAGTACGTTCCGTCAATCTCTAGAGGACATTACATCTGGCACCTAGAGGTGAGGGGCTAAAAAACGCGGAACGGGCAAGGCAGAGAAAATCGAAGAGTAGGAAGTGAGGAGGAATGGCAATCCAGTGACTGCTGTGTGCCAGTAAAACACCTGGTCTTACTGTCTGCAGCCTGCTCTGTTCGGGGGCTTACACCAGGTGTGACACACTGCAGCGTCAGGAGCCGTGAGAGAAACTTCCAGAATGTGGGTGCACAGACTTCTCTGGAGGGGGGAATGACGAACACGTTCTGCAAAGAGCAATAGGAAGAAAGAGCGCTTTATAAGGCAGCTCTTCCGGCCTCTGACCTGTAAGTTCCACCATTTGAAGCCCCGCTGGGCTAAAAAAGCCACCGGCTTCTACAACGCACCCAGCCCAAGGCCAGTGCCAGGAAGAAAAATCTCCCCTTCGTAACTGTCAGGGGAAGGTGATGCTACCAAAAAACAATTCTCAAAACCAAACCCACTGAGGTAAGACTATAACCTCTCATCACCAGAACGGTCCTTAATCAAAAGTTCTCAAGCGAACACACCTGGACAGGAAGTGAACCACAATACCTCAGCTTTCTGTGAAAAACATATTATTTATTCTCTCAAGTGTAAAATGCATAGTTTGGTACCACAAATTATTTTCAGAATTATATAAGGCCATAGTTACAGCACTTCCTTATCAATAAATGACGTTTAAAATCTTGTTAGTGTCCGTTCTGTAAATATTTTCATTCAGATGAAAGTGATAAAACAAATTTACTTGAAAAAAATCCATTTAGAAAGTAGTTTAATGCATCCCTTGGCTTTAACTCAGTGTTTTACAAAGTCGAGAGTTCACCATGTGTGCCAACAGCTGTAAGTCTGGGGCCGCTAGCTCACGTCCATGGGAAGGTGTGGCTTCACTACCTCCCGGAGACACACGTTCCTTCGTTTAAATAAGTGATATTAATAGAAACCACTCAACTAGGAAAATTCTAACTCTTTTTTTAAAAATTAGGACATAATAATGCTAAACTGGGTGCTATATTAGCAAAGGTTAGCACTGAATTCTGGAATCCTTCCAACACAAGAATTGTTCTTTCACCTATCGCAAACACAAATTTAAGCAAATATTCCTAAAACTGAAGAGTTTATCACTGGGTTTAAGAGACCGGATTTAGTCGCACCTGGCTGGCTCGGTCTGTGGAACATGTGACTCTTAATCTTGGGGTCATGAGTTCAAGACCCACACTGGGCCTAGAGCTTACTTACAAAAATAAAGTAAAATATAAAAAAGAGGGGCGCCTGGGTGGCACAGCAGTTAAGTGCCTGCCTTCGGCTCAGGGTGTGATCCCGGCGTTATGGGATCGAGCCCCACATCAGGCTCCTCCGCTATGAGCCTGCTTCTTCCTCTCCCACTCCCCCTGCTTGTGTTCCCTCTCTCGCTGGCTGTCTCTATCTCTGTCAAATAAATAAATAAAATCTTAAAATATATATATATATATAAAAAAGAAAAAGACTGGCTTTAGAACAAACGTGGTTTGAATTGTGGCTGTGCAATCTAAGTGCTGTGGGAGCTGTGGCCACATTATCCAGCATTTCCAGCCTCACCTCTCAGATCGGGCAGTCCCACCTACGGCAGGAAGTCACTGCAAGAATTGCCATCCAGCTGCGTAAGAGTGCAAACACCAAATGCTTACTACACGACAAGGCTAATTACAACGGCTAGCATTAATATTTGATTACTTCTATTGCAAAGAAAATAGGACCTGTTGGCGGCTTCCTAATCTGCCACAGAATGCATTTCTAATTTTCAGTTTGTTCATTTTACTAACGACCACTGAGGGTTTTTTTGGTTGGAGTTTAAGTTAGAATACGATGTGCCTTTGCCTATCGGCCCCTGCAGCGTGAGAAACCCAGAGGGCCTCAAAGCGCAGTCCCCAAACCTGCAGCATCAGCATCACCTGGGAAGCTGTAAGAAATGCAAGTTCTCAGGCTCCCCCAAAAATTCCATCTCCAGAACCAGAAACTGTAGAACTAAGGAACAGCAACATGTGTCTCCACGAATCCTCCAAGGGGTCTTAAGTATACCTGGTCGGACAACAGCTAAAGGAAATGCAATCTTGGGCCAATACCACTCACCGGTGGCCCTCTGATGGCTTCCCTGGGATTGGGAGAGCTATGCGGGCCCTGATAGGGGCTCCCCGCGCCCCTCGCCTTCCCAAGTGCTCCTGGGGGCAACACCAGAGTCCCCCCGCCTGAAGCAGAAGGCAGGCACACAAGGCCAGCCAGCAGGGAAGCCTGGTACTGGGGACCAAACCTCGCCCACCCCCACTGGCCCTACAATCCTAACAGTCAGAATGTCATCTGTGTTTCTGATCCCAGAGGAGAATGTGTTCACGCCAGCTCATCTATAAAACCCTTTCTTAGCATACGTCCACAAAAAAACACGTCCATGAATGTTCACAGCAGCACTCCTCCTAACAGCCAAAAGGTGGGGAGAACCCAAACGTCTGTCAACTGGCAGGCGGATAAATGAACGTGGCCTGTCCTTACGATGGCCTATGAATGGCCCACAAGAAGGAATGAAGCACTAACACACACAGCATGGTGAACCCTGATAATGTGCTCAGCGGAAAAGCCACAAAGGACCACAGAGTGTGTGATTCCATTTCCACGACAGAACAGAGTGTCCAGAGAGACACAAACAGATGAACGGCTGTCTCGGGTTTGAAGGAGGGGTGGGAGGCACGAGGTTTTTTTCGGCGGGGGGCGGGGGGGGGGGAGACAAAAATGTTTTAAAATTAGGTTGTGCTAATGATTACACAATTCTACGAATACAGGGATTAAAAACAGTGAACTGTCACCATTATTTTTTTTGAATTGTACACTTTAAATGTGTACACTGTATTAGTATATGAATTATATTTCAAAAAGGTCGTATTTTAAACAAAACAAACCCTTCCTGAGAGCTAACTGAACCTGCCTGGCAGTGCTGTCCGGGTCACATGAGCAGGCTGTAGGGTAGAAGGGCACGGCTTTGAGGAGGGCCAGGAGGACGATGAGGGAAGCAGGCACTGAAGGCCCGGTATATAAGAAGATCCTTGTTCTCAGGACCGTGTAAGCACAGGGTTGGACTTACAGGACCATGAAAGTGAGCGCCTCTTCAAATTTTCCATGCAGGATGCCTGCCTGCCTCACCCCAGTCCTGCCCGGATTTTGAGGCTGCTTCACATTCAAATATATCTACAGATTTTAACCCCCTAAAAAGTATTTTCAAACCACTTACCATCCCCCTCGCTTAATAAACTTCCATGGCTCCCTGGCACCTACAGATCAAGGTTCAAAGGAGCCAAATCAAGATCTCCTACTTGGGATTTTAAGCCTTCGGGCACACCTCCACAGGTTCCGGAGTTAGATTAGCCCTGAGGAACTCCCTGCCAACGTGAGTGCTGTAAGCAGGGATTCACACCCAGGCCTTCGGGTCCCAGGCCTCCAGTGCTCAAACCCTCGGCCCTCTGCCCCTGCAGCCTTCCTACCAAGCAGCAGAGGCTGAGATGGCTTCTTTGTATCATCAACAACCTTAGCCCCAGCCTTTGCACAAAGTGTTAAGGATGGAGTGTTTAAACGCAATGGTTACTTAGGAAAACCTCAATCAGTGTTAACAATTGTTATCATGCACAAAATTAGCAAACTAAGGTAAAATCTTGCCATTCACTATGGTCTCCCAATGTCTGTAATGATGGGCCAAGAAGCACAATAAAGGGGGAAAAAATCTAGTAGCTTCAAACTACAGAAATCTATGAAGAATCAGATTTCTGGCTTGTGATATTTAATCTTGAACCTGGTCTTTATTCACTACAAAAAAGCAAAGTTATATGGAGACTAAATTAAGAACAATTCTAAAAAACCATGTGACTGGCAGTCAGAGACCATTTTTTTTCTTTCTTATTTTACCCACGCCCTAGAACCCTGTAGAAAAAGAAAACATCTCAATTTCAGAAGGTAGCTCTCCATTCAAATAAGCTGGAAATGAGCAAGGAAGATACATATTGTAACAAAAACAAGACCAAAAACAAAATCACAGGGGAAAAAGGGATTTCTGAGATTGGAAAGAATGCAGGACCATCAAGACACAGGGAACAACACTGCCACCAAGTGGTGACTGTGCCTCAAGTCACCCTACGCCATCTAGACCAGCGCTCTCAAGCGGGATAGGAAACAGAATCCTCTGTGGGAAGGGGTGTGTGTGTGGGTGTGTGTGTGTTTTAAAGAATTCATGCCTAGGCCCCATCCCCACCCAACCGACTCGGGGAGGCAGAATGCAGAGGGGCAGGTGCAGCCTGTACTTAAAAATGCCCCAGGTGACTTTGGTGCACAGGGAAAGCTAAGAACCAGGGATCAAAGCAAAAGGTCATACAGATGTCACTGTGATGCTTATATTTTCAGGAAGTGTTACCTGTAGTCATTCTACTTATATGATCCATTAAAATTTCCTAATGGTATATAAATTCTTGAAACTTTGGCTATGTCCAACACAAATCACAGTTCTATCAGTTTTTACATTTTTCACAATATAATCATTATAAAGATTCAGATTATATTCCTTAGTCTTGCCATTAGTATTTATATCTAATTCAACAGACTTAAGATTATCATAAAATAGACACAGCTATACTCACAACACAAAACCCATTGAACATTAGTTTCACTGGACTATTTGCTTATACAATGGGTTTCAAATCAATAAATCGTATCTCTATTAGGTGGGTTTTCCTTTTTTCTCTTTTAAACAAGACATATAAAGTCTGAACGCTTCTATTGTTGGTGAAATCTGTAAATACACAATGTAATCTGAAACACTTCAATGAAAGCTATCAGACTGACACTAAAATTGTTCCTTGGCACACAGAGATAAATAAAAGGATTTTTCCCCTTTCCAGAGGCACCTAAAAAATTATTTCTTTAACAACAAAGAATGATCTTTTGTATAATACACCACGAGGCAAAACTGTGGAGTGTTTCTACTACTTTCTGCATTCTGCAGGCCTGACAGTGAGATCAGAGCCCACTAAGAAAACAAACACTAGAACAGTCTCTGTGCCCTGGGGGCCACCCAAGAGACAAAGCTTCCCTGGAAAATAAGGGGGCAGGAAAGAGGCAGAGCACCACATGCTTGGTCTCATTTGGCACCTTATCAACTTTGTCTTATCGCTATCAGCACGTGTTTATCACTGCATTTTCTCCACCAAACTCTTTCCTTCTCTAGGAAGCACCAACCTTCTCAAAAAAGGTCACTGGCGACCTAGACTTACTGGCGGTCAGACACGTGGGTGACTCCTTGGGTTATCTGCAGGGGTGCGTAGCAGCAGAAAGAGGCACAGGAGCCCCATTCTTGGTCTAGAAGGTCTGGGCAGGATTTATCGTGGTCGTTTGTTTTAAGCCCTTGCTACTCATATTGAACCAGCAACATCGGCATCACTGAGGAGTCTGTTAGAAAGGGAGACCCTCTGGACCCACCGCACCAGAACCTGCCTCTGTACAGGCTCCCCAGGGGACGCTAAGCACATGAACATTCGAGACCATGGCCACTCAGTGTGCAGATGCATTCCTGTGCTCATCTGCGGGAGGAGAGCACCTCCCCGGCTCTACCTTCAGTACAGGCCTGTGGTGGGATCAACAACGGGAAGGCTCTACAAATGAGAAGGCTGCTATCCAGACGTCAGCACGGGCACCCTCTCAGAACAGTGACGTCTGCGCCAGCCATGCCCGACCCACGCAGCCCTGAGCACTCCCGATCCTTGGCAGACTGAATGGACCCCCAAGATATGACCTCAGTGGAGTTTATGGTTTACTCCATAGACCTTTCACATACTCAGCATCTCAAAAACTCCTCACCCCAAGAGCCCAGAACACAAAGCAGAGAGAATGCCTGTTCCTGGGGCTTCTGGGGCAGTAGCCATAAGTGGTCACCACAAACTTAAAGTGTCACTACAGACAGGTGCTTTAAATGTAAGCAACCAGGCAGCTTTCTGTATTCTATTTTGTGATCTACCTATGTTTGTTTTATTGCAAAGACATCTGCCTTGCCAAGTCTTCAAGTACCAACCGGTGATTCTCCTACGTACTCGTCTCCCGTCCATGCCCTGGCATACACCTGCCCTGCCCCTCTAAAGTTGGGAATGGGAACAATCCCTCCTAGGCTTTGCGAAAGTCAAGCAGGGATTCCTACAAGAAACCAACCGGTCTCTGTTGAATTAAAAAAATAAACAGTCTGGGATTTGGGAACATTTGTGCTGGTCCTACTAGACCTATGTGAGTAAATTTCTAAATAGAAATTAACTGCCTACCTCCTTCAGATGGGTCTCCAAAACATAAAATTCAGATTCCTGCAACTTAATTACTGCACAGAGATTTTGTATAAAGTCACACACCCCTGAGTAAACGACAAGGTGATTCTGCTGGAGACAACATCTGCCCAGTTCCATCTCACCTCTGTCCACACAGCCTTCACATTTTCCTCGTCTTGCACTATACTTAGAGTCACGCTCCTTACTCACTAACACCCTTCTCTCCAGGTCTGAGCCCAACTGTTAAAAAAAAATTAGGACACCAGAGCTACAGGAAATCCTAATTCTCTTTCACGTATATCCTTAACACTAATACAAACACCACGGTTTTTAAATTACTGTCAGTTTATTAGTACTTAACATAGTGGGATGGAATGGGTGGGACGGTACGAATATCTCTTTTCAGCTTGAAAAGAGGCCAAAAGGTTTCCTGTCTAACAAGTTTGCGCTGCCAGAAGAGAAATGCCAAACGGTGACACGTAGTCACTCCGAGCATCTGAAACACTTTAAAAGGCCCTATTCAGGGGGCACCTGGGTAGCGCAGTCGTTAGGCGTCTGCCTTCAGCTCAGGGCGTGATTCCGGCGTTCCGGGATCGAGTCACACATCGGGCTCCTCCACTGGGAGCCTGCTTCTTCCTCTCTCACTCCCCCTGCTTGTGTTCCCTCTCTCACTGGCTGTCTCTATCTCTGTCAAATAAATAAATAAATAATCTAAAAAAAAAAAAAAAAGGCCCTATTCAGGGTTCCCTGCAAGTACACTTTTCCGTCCCCCACGTCCAAGCCAGAGAGCGAGCTCCCTGAGGCCACCGGCCTCAGTCACCGGCTGCCCAAGGGTCCAGCCCCCAGAGCAAGGCAGGAACAGAGGCCAGGAGCCACCTCCAGAGGCACACACCCTGCCAGGGACAGTCTGGCCAAAACAGGGACCTTGGGGCTCTCGTGTGTCTGAGAATCTGGAGGTGTCCCAGCTGCGGGGGGACACACAGCTGCAGCGTGGGGCCAAGTGGTCCCAGAGCACAGCGGATGGCGGGGGCATCTCTGTGTCCTTGAGATGGGGAGCAGACAGTGGCAGAGGCTGGAGATACCCGATTTGGGAGAAGAAAATTCACAGACCGATACTGAGAAATCTCTCTCCCTCCCCCGCACACTCCAGTCCCGATGTGGACACAGAGGGGGAGACGGCTGACCAAGGGCGAGTCCATACATTAAAATACTCGGAAACGGGGTGGGGGGGGGTGTCTGGCTGACAGGGAGACCCGTGGACAGATAGTAAGCGCCCAGGGAGGATACCGGCAGGGAACGTCCTGTGGGAAGGGGCTCCTGAAGAGGAAGCACCCCCAGGAGGTCAGGCTGCGATCTCTGGCAGCAGCCGGGCTCCTGCACGGTTCACAGCACGAGCTTCGGGGCACAAGTCTGGGAGCTCCAGGCCTGCCTCTGTCGCCCACTGGCTCTGTGGTTTGGGGAAAGGGCTTTAAGCCATTCCAAGCTTCTGCTCCCTCATCTGTGAAATGGTGCCATAAAAATGCCAACCTTTCTAAGGCCAACTGGGAATTAAAGAATTCCTATAAAGCACCTGCCATAGATAGCGGCCTAAGTAATTATTATACCAGTACAGAGTCCCACATGCTTTTATTCTCTCTCTCTTATACAGAGTACCTACAATATAACCCAAAAACTCGTACAATATTTAATTCTAAATAAAGAGCATAAAGGACATGTTCCTGTAGAGGAGGAAGAGAAAAGGAGTTAAGAAATCACTAATGAGCATATACTAAGTGTGTATAAATCTGAGCAATTTACTTGCCTTCCTTTAGAAGTCATCAAGCCTGTAAGGACTAGAGAAACTGATGACAGAGATCACGAGTAAGTAAATGCTAACACACGTTACAAGGAGGTAAGTGCTGTGGGAAAAGTCAGGAGAAGGAGACGAGGAATGCCTGGTGGTAGGAGGGAGGGTGCAATCTGAAAGAGAGTGGCCAAGAGGGGCCTCCTTGGAAAACTGACTTCAAGAAATGATCTGAGGCAGATGAAGAGGTTAATCAGGAGGTTATGGGGAACAGCATTCCAGGCAGAGAGAACAGCCCATGCAAAGGCCTCGGGGCATGAGTGGCAGGACTGAGGGACCCAGCAGAAGCCTCCATCAGAGAAAACTGGTGGGCAATGCAGTGATGTCACCCGGCGCTGCATGGGGGTCCGTTAGGACACCTTCCTGCAGGAGACAGGGAGAACCCATAGTAGCTCAATGACTGGGGCCCGAAGAATCCATGAGGGTTGTGGACTGGGCAGGCAGGAATAGTGTCTGGGTGGAGCTCTGCTGTGTTCAGTACTTAAAGGCAGAGGCGTGGCCCGTCGACTTCATGCTGCTCTCTACAAGGTACCATCAGTATCAAAACCATCCCAAAAGGACTGGCCAAACCGATGCTCTAGCACTTCCCAGGTACAAGGTGCTTGGGGAAAGAGCTTTTTTTTAAAAAAAAAAGAAAACCTTTTCGAGGGCACCTAGAAATCAGTCTGATTTTTAAATAGCAGCTAATGCCCCAAAGGACAAGCTATAGTAATAGCCAGGCGTGTGAGTTAATTACTTAAAGCAGAAAGCGATTATGAAGGTGAGGCCACACGAAGAAAACAGTAAGCACCCACTGAGTGGGAGGGGGAGGTACACCAGAGGGCCAGGGACGGCAGGAGTGCCGTGTGGGTGCCGGGCCCCGCAGCAGGGGACAGTGTATGCTCAGTGGACTGGAGGGGACTGGGCAGTGACCTGCAGGAGGGCGAAGGAATGGGGGCAGTTCAGCTGGGGAGGAGCTCTAGAGGAAGCCATGGTTTCCATGACCTCCCACCATCTGCAGAACGGGAAACACAAGTGTATTCTGTGTGGCTTCAGAGTCAGACCAGAAAGGCACCAAGGGATGGAATGAAAGGGAACAGGATTTGGTTCAGTCTAAGAAATTCACTGGAAAATTCAGAACTGTTCTCAGACGGGACAGGCTGCTTCCCACAGTCACGCCCAGCCCGCGCACCGGGAGTTTTGAACCCATTATCATTGCACATGTAAATACATTACATATATCACCACGCCTCAGTGTCTACGCACCCGTGAGGTACGGGCACTGCAATACTGGGGCACTATTTTTAAACCCTGAAACCCCACTTCTGGTGTTCTGTCGTTTCAGCCACAAATCACAGCTCGGCTCCCGGTCCTGGGCCTCCCTCCAGTCCCCTCCCCTTCCCCGCCCGCCCCACCGGCTAACAGGGCACCACCAGGACCTGGGAGGAAGAGCCCTCTGCACTGCGCAGGGGAAGGGGAAGAGGGGGCACGGCCATCCGGCTCCCATCCCAAAGGCAGTGAGAGAAATCCAAGGCCCTGCCACTGAGCACCGCAGCTCCCGCTAGGGGCTCCAGGCAGCAGGAAGGCGCCCCCGTGTGGAGGGGCCGAGGCAGGAGCAGCAGAGGGACCTTCCTGCAACACGGGAGGTCACTTCACACTGGAAACCTCGGCCTCACGGATTTGTTTCTAATCTATGAATTCTGGAAGCTTTTACACAAAATGGCAGTAGAAATACCGTGCTTCCTTATCTCAATCAGTGTGGCACTAGCCGTAAGGATCCCCTCTATCGCAGGGGTGAAGTTTCGGCAGCTTGCTCTCGTGCACGGCTCCTAGGGGAAAGCTGGGATTTAAATGCAGCCGCTCTGGCTCCAGCCGTGGGAAGAGGTCCCTGAACGAGCTCTAAATTCCTTCTCTAAGTTCACCTTCATGGCCACCCCAGACCCTCCGACAGCGAGGAGGCCAGCTCTGTGCTTCCCATCAATATGTGGGCGAGGGGCCCCCGGGGGCCCCGCAGCTGGGCTGTCAGTACTCCTGAGTACCGTTTCCAGTGGGGGGATGAGAAATACCAAGCATTCTGTTCTTGGTCCCAAGAGACCGCGCAGCCCAGGCTTCGGGCTACGGGGGGGGTTGGGGGATCTGCTCCTGCTCTGGCCTCTGGAGGAAGGATCCATCATCCCGTCTCATCCACTGCGAACTGTCACCCCACAGTGGTGCCGAGCCCAGGATTCACCAAGGAACCCTGTCGACTGCAAACACCATAAACAAAACTGCAGCTTGGGGTTCAATATCCGCTTCTTACAGTACTTCCAGACTAAACCAACTAAAAACAGAAGCCTCCAAAAAGAGAGGGCGGACACACATCACTGCCCCGGTGCTTCTACCCGCTGGGCCATGTTCTCTTGTGCTGCCCACAGTACATTCTATTTGCCCATTTTATCTTGGGGTTCTCCAGAGAGCAAACATTTGCCAGCACAGACCAACCTTCTGACTCCAGTCCCTCAGACACCGACTGGGAGACACCAGTGTCCATCCAGGCACTCACCACACTTCCCCACTCAGGCAGAGAGCAGCCCTGGCATGGGCCCTGTGGAGCTCACTGCAGCTCCTCAGCCATCAGAGCTCCCACACGGGGTACGGCCTCCCAGCCTGTGCACTTTACAAGCCTGGTGTTTTCCCCGGCCACCAGCCCAGCAGACCCCTTTGGCTTAGCAATTTAGGAAGGAAGGAACTGGGTCACACAACCTGGCTGTTGGTCATTAACAGACAATCTACAAAATGAAAATGAAATCTTTAAACTTTCTAAATTGGCACACACTGAAATAACTCAATTTAATGACTTAAAAAAAAAAGATCTCACTGCATTTATAAACCCAGTCTTTGTAGTGTTCCTTTACTTGCTCCTTCCTGCTGGGAACAAGTCTAGGAAGCTTAACACCAGTGCTCCGACCTCAACGATGGTTAACAAAAATAACTGTATTGCTTTACATTTGATATGTCTCAGGTTTCCAAAGTACTTTCGCATTCATAATTTAATGTAATTTCATGAGATAAGAAGAGCCAACATTCACTATAACCATTTTACGACTCAAGGTAAGTGAAGTTATGTGATTTATATTGCAAACCAGGCTCTTGTTTAATTTGGCAGAGAAGGCATTTTTTAAAATTAAATATTAAGGAGCATTCTGGGGGAGGTAGGGGAAAGGAGAGGGAGAAAGAGAGAGAGGCAGGAAAGGGGGGCAGAGGGTGAGGAGCGCGAGGAGGGCGGCGTAGGGGGCCTCCCCCACCCAGGGCAGCTGCACCGACCCTGCAAACTCTCGGGGCAGCCTGCGCTGCTGCTTATTAACACACACGAAGTAGGACGGGGGACAAGAATGAATCCGCATGACATGCAACCTGAGGGACTCAAGGAAACGTTGAGAGGTCTGCTGGGTTGCTTTGGTTTTTCTTCAGAAAAAAAGTGTTTTCCGATTAAAGAGCATTAGGGAAAAGAAATAGCTGCTGCTGAAAATTTAGGCTATCAGTGGGCAGAGACAAATCTTAAGCTTAGGACTGCATTTAAACTCGTTTTTTACATTGTGACTCCACACAGGGAGGCCCGAAGACAGACCTGAGTGTACTCTGTATCTGGGAGACACAAGCAGGCTGCAAGGGCACAAGATAGTCTTCCTGCGACACCACACCAAGGGACAGCAACTGCCGAGGCAGGGGACGTGACGAGTGTAACCAGAGCACTGGGACCGGGGAGCACCCCCGCAAGCAGGCTGTGCTGAGGCAGCGTGCAAACCTACACTCAGGTCGCAGGGGAGGGAAGGAGCCCCCGCACGTTCCCACACGCACGCTGGGTGGGTGGTCGCAACCGCTCAGCAGAGGTGCTCTTTTCCACACGAGCTGCTACAAGCTGCTGAGTGCTCTTACACGTGTCCCTGGAGTTTGAGAATCTCTTTGGAAACAGCGATAGGCATGGTCATTTGAGCGTCTTCCCTAGGGAGCTTTAAAATCAGGGGATGAACTGACTTGAAATCTCATTTCATGTTCTCCTTCACCTCACGCACTGTTGTTACTCACACCAGAATCTCACGGGTTCACTTCCGGGGCGTACGGTACCTTCGTATCTGCTGGGGGCGTCGCACGCTTTCTGTGGGGTTGCCACTCGGAGGAATATCTGCTGCCTCCACGAGTGTCTCCGTGTCTTCACAGGGGTCCTGCTGGCATCGCCAAGGTGGTTAGCTTTGGAGTCGAAGTCCCTGAAAGCACAAAATGACTGACTGATGACTGGTGGGGAGATATAATCAGGCATTTTAGCTTGCCTGTTTGTTTTTAAACAAAACACGACGTTATAAGTTATCTTTGCATAAGAGAACATAATTAGATAATCATGAAAGGTGAATCAAGCCCGCACTGGGCCAACACTCCTAAGGGACTGTTTTCTTATAGGATGCTTTTCATGAAAAGCACAAGATTACATGCCCTTAATTTATTTCCACTGTAAAAGACATTAAGAAATACGCTCCACAGATCACTAGCTTCCAATTGGGCCTTCCTTGGCACCACTTCAGAAAAGAGAAACTGTCTAAAGGGGGCACTGGCACTGGGGCCACCAGCTCCCCTTGTCCATGTGTGGGCATAGTTTCTCAGCATAGGTCTGCATCTCCACAGATGGCCACAAAAACGAAAAAGTTAGATTACACAGAAGCATCAAGGCAATAATCACACAGCCACTTGCTGATGACAACTATTTTAACATCTGTATCTTTTTAACTACAAAACAAAGTATATTTATCAACATATATCATAAGTATCGCCTAATCGGTGATTTTTCTTCCTATTTGCAGGACAACACAGGGAAGCCCTTGTAATTTACACCCGCATACACACCTGGAACTAAGGAATCACCATGACTTACGGGTCAGACATCCTGACTCATTTACCACAGCCATATGGTCACTTTTCAGAAACACTGCTATCTTTTAGAGAACCGGTTAAGACTTTCTTGAATCTTCTGAAAACAACACATTAATAAACTACTCCTAGTCAAAACTGAGAACAGGAGGACTCTTTTTTTAAGTGACATTCAGTAGGAAAGTATAAGAAAGAAGTTAAAATCAATTTAGCTAAAATGACTTTTTGAGTGTCAAAAAAAAAAAGCTGAAAAATCCATATATATATATATATATATATATATATATATCTCAATAATTCAACACTTCTACTCAGGCTTGATGTATCTAAATTAAACCCTACCTTTTCGTGTTCATAAAGTCAGAGGTGTTATTTTCATCTACAGGAGCCAGAAATTTTAGAAAATTTGGCACAGAGGAAGAAGAATGAAGTTTTTTCCGCAGGGCATTACGGTAGGAGATGCTGAGAGTTTGGTCGAGAAGAGAGTTTAGGATAAAGAAATACAAACACAAAAAGTATAAAATATAAGCTTTAAAATAAACACTTTAGTTCTCATGCTAAGAAAATTAAACCAGTAAGAAATGAAAAAGTTTACAAATGAGATTTAACTTCTGCATTCAGTCAATAAAATTCTATTTTAAATGAATGGAGTCAGTGAATTAATTCAAAAACATCAGTCCGTTCAGTTACGCAACATAAGAAGCTCTAGACATCTGCTGCATAACACCGTGCCCGTAGTTAGCAACAGTGTGCTGTGCACTTTGGAAGTGGGTTAAGGGTACAGATCTCATGTTAAGCATTCTCACCAGAATAAAATAAAAATATAACAAAAAATCAGTCCATCTTCCAAAATGACTTTTCCTTTCAAACTGGAAAAAAATAATTTTCCTAAGTTCAGCAGGACATTTCTGATTTGGCACAAACCACAGTGTATATGATCAAACACAGTTCTTGTTAAACTGTGTGTGTGTGTGTGTGTGTGCACGCGCATGTGCGGACACCGGGCAGAGGTGAAAATACGTATGTACGAAATCCCAGAAGAACTAGCAATAGTAATTAATCGATAGTAAAATTAATAGTAAATCAAGTCAGTTCAGATGATAGACTGAAAATAGTAAAACCAAAACCAGACAAGAACTCGAACACACGACACACACACACAAGCGGTGGCCCTGGGTCCTCTCCCGCCATGCAGCACATCCTCTCTGTGCAAACTTCCCGGGAAGACAAACGACACTGAACTTGCCGCATGAGTGTGCTCACCTCTTCGGCACGGCATTCCCACTTTGTTCTCCACTTGAGCTATGTTTTAGGTACTTAAAAAAATTTGGCGAGGAGGCGGAGGGGTTAAGACGAGGTGGAGGAGCAGCAGCTGCAGACTGACCTGAGCGACTTTGAGACTCGCCCACAGGTGGATGATTCCCACTAAATAGCAATTAGAGAGAAGGCAGGGCAATTAGCAGGGAGAGGGGGGATGCCGAGGGGGAAGCCGAGGGGGGGGGCTCAGAGGAAACAGGCAAGAACAGGCTAGACGAGGCTNNNNGTCCGCTTATTTAAACACCCACTGCCACAGAGTCAGAGGACTGCTCTTCTCTTGTCTTCTGCAGCCACTGTCTCATTGCCAAAGGTCGTTTTCAGTTAAAAAAAAAAAAAAAAAGAGTACTGTGAAAAGTCATTCTTGACCATTTCTCACACACGTATGCCCCAATAGTGCTTCTTCCTCCCCTCCCTTTTCAGAAACTAACAGCAATTTTTTTTTTATTTAAACCAAAAGCAAAAAAGGAAAGCAAAACAAAATCCATAGTTTTTAAACTACATTTTTCTTTAAAATGAACAATAGCCTGCCTTGAATTCAAGGTCGCATTTCTTGTGCATCAATGAGGAAAGAATTCATAAGGGAGCAGAAAGCAAAACAGGTATGCTGGGAGGGAGGGAGGGAGGCGGGCACCTCTCCACCTTCCCCTCCCCTCCCCTGTCCAGCAAGATCCATTAGGAAGTTGCATTCTCGGTGAGAAGGAAATGTACCGTTAGGATATCCCCTTTCCTACCACCTCTGCTCGCGTGAAACTGCAGGCCTAGCAAGAGAACTGGGAATCTCTAGCCAGGAATGCGTCCGCGACCACTGAACACGCCAGAAACACGGCTGCGGACACGGCGGCGAAGCGAAAGAGAAGCAGCAGGTATGCAGGGTTTTAAGAACACGGCAAAACCTCCAAAAACCCTTAGACTGTTGTCTCTAAGATGGCAGACATTAAATACTAGCTTCTGGTGTGCGCCCTGCTTTGGGATCATAGTTCTGCAGCCAAATTCTTGAAAACCCTCGTAATTATTTTCAATGGCTGACTGGAAACAAAGCGGAGAGGCTCTGCTACATCCGTCAAATAGTTTCATTTCTTCACTCAGAACACGCCACACCCCTCCGTGCAGACTCTGCGTTATGCGTGCGTGACCCCCGACGCACGTCAGTCCAAGGGAGGCAGCAACTCCACAGGTGCGGCCCTTATTCGTATTTACAGAGTGAGGGATTTTAAAAGATTTTTAAAGTTATTTGTAAGGATAACTCTGTGACCGCTTCGGGTCAAATTAATTGCCAAGGGACCCCAGAAGGACCAGGAGAAGTCCCGCTCCTCGGCAGCTGACCCATCTCCTTCCTTACCCAGGAGATTCCAACTGCTCATGCGAGCCAAATTACCAAAATGAGTAAACCCGCTTAGCACACTCGAGAATTCTCACGCTGAAGCAAATTTTAGGAACATCCACTCCAATGTTGTTACACGGAGAAGCTAAGCAGACCCGGCCGGGTCACAGCCAGTGCAGGACAGAGCCCGGACCCGAACCCCAGAGGCATCCCCGCGGCCGCTCACGCTCCGCTTGGGACTGACCCTGCGCCTCCGTCCCCCCAGAGAAAAGACTCCGGGTTTGCAGATGAGGACTCACCGGCTCGCCCCTCCGCCACCTGTCCTCAAAGCCGGCAGCTAAGTTCCAGGACTCCTGCCTCTCACACCTCGTGAGCAGCGACTGCTGTCCACGTACAGGGCCATTTCTGCTCCGTCTCACCTGCTTCCTCCTGATACTCGTACTTGCCGCTCCAGCAAGTAACAAGCCTCTACGTCTACAGGGTTCCCGCGGGAGGAACAGAACACGCCTTCAAGTGTTAGCTTTTTAAGCCCACAGCACAACCTGACTCAAGTTTCTCTTCCACCCAATAAGCATACCTGGACTGCACATACCTGGTTAATAACAGATAATGCCCCAGCTATTTATACAACAATTCACATTTTTAAACAAATCTTACTTTCGGTCATGAGGCGTCTCTGTGCTCACTGAGTGGTACCTCATAAGTTTCCTCTGGGAGACCCCCAGAGAGCCCTGAGCCGGTTCCGGGGGCTCTTGGCACTCCACAGGGAAATGACTCAGGGTGTTGGCGCGCCTTCGGAAGCTCTGCCGGGGTGACAGTGGGGCAGGCTCTTCTGCGGGATGGCTCTCCGAGTCACTGGACAGGTCATCCGAGGAGCCGAGGAGCCTGAAGGAGCTCTCGGAGGCGGGCAAGGCCTCTTTGTCACACACAGATGGCTCCTGGAGGCAGAGGGACAGCGGGTCAGGCACATCACGGGGAATCTCCTCCCAGCAGCAGGAAAACATTTTGATACACAAACATATCTGATTATAATGCCATCTAGAGGCCACCAAACATATAAGGAAACGAAGGCCCAGTAAGTGCCTGCTTCTCAGAGACCAAGTGCTAGGCTGCTGGACAGGCGGGGAAACCGGCCCAAATCCCAGTGGAAGGACGTAGCTGTTGTGAACGAAGCTGTAAACAGCCCCTTCTCCCTGCAAAAGGCTCTGCTGTGCTTTTAAGCAGCCCGCAGTCTCACAGAACCTGTCTGCGCTGTTTACACAAATCAAGACGGTCTCTCTGCCAATTGTGTTCATGCACGTTCTACCCACATTCTTAAGGCTCTCTGGTTTTGATCTAATGTTGAAATTAAACTTGGTGATCCTGAGGTTAAAAACTACATCCTCTATTATTCTTAGAATATGAAGAATCTCTCTTCAGGAACTTACTGCCAGAACCCAGGGCCAATCATTTCTTTCTGTCCCCCAATTTTCTCATCTGTAAAAGGGTAGAGAGAAAATTTATCTCACTGGGTTTCAAGAATTAGGCAAGGTAATCCAAGTGAAAGTGTGAAACGTTATACAAAATAAGTTACTGTATCAGGCACTCGATGAAGCTACTGAGTGGGTAGCTCCCAGAATTTGTTGGGAATCATGACAATACTCTAATACCATAGTCTTCTGAGATGCATACTTTTTCAAAAAAATGAACTACTATGCTTAGCACTGCACCCAGGACATGGCTGGTGGCCAATATATTCTTCTCCAATCAAAGAACATAACGGGGGGGAGGTCCATTCACTTGCCCCAATGAAACCACTAGAAGGGATAAATAAATCAACATGGAAAGAGTAAAACGAAATGAATGCATCTAATGATGGACTGAAGAATCTAAATTCTGTTTATTTGATATATGGTTGAGTGCCTTTCAGATAACAGGCATTAAGGATTTTAATTTTTAGAAATATATGTTAATGAGGAGAGATATTATATACATTTAGTTTTATAAGAATTAGATAGGAAAAACTTAATTCCCAATGTTCTACAAAATATTAACTACCTTGAAACATAGCTGAAATTTTTCATTCTTCAAGACTCTGTAGTTCCAAAGATTCTTTTAAGGATTTAAAATTTTGTCTAAGACAATACATCACATCAACAATCTCCATTATGCAAACCTGTTCACCTCAACTCTTATTAACTTCCTTCCAAATTACATGAGGGAGCTAATCCTTCACTTAATCTCACACCCAAAAGGGCCACTCAGATATTCCTCAACAATTAGATGACCAACTTACTGGTAGAGATCCAGTAACATAGCTTATTTTTACAACAGTTTCTCAATCTCAGGATAAAAAAAGATGTAAAGAAATACACCTAAAGATACCCCCACACACAATACGAGCAGGTGACTTCTGAAAGTTGCATTTCTCTTAAGATTACCCTAGAAATTCAAGCTACGTGTATATTCCTCGATCTGCGCTTTGGAGGATAATACAAACCAAGCGGTAAGACTTTCAGGAAAAGTCACTTGAGTGACATGAACCCCTTCACAGTACATTTATTTGCAGCGATCTGGAAAGCCTCCTGCCTGCGAACTTCCATAGGTGCAGTGCAGATCCTGCACAATTTAACTCAAAAGCACCACTGCCCCCATTCCCACTCTTTCTCTGGTTTCACTGATCCGAAATCACTTCCCTTCCCCTTGCTCCTGAGACGGCTAAGTTCCCACCATCTCCTGGTCTAACTCTCAGGGCTCCTTCGATACTCTGATGCTGGTGTTACTTGAGGATGTGTCACCTACCAGGTAAGCTCCTAAGGGCAGGGGCTTTGTCCCATCATCTGTACGTTGCAGATAAACCGTACTGTTTCCAAACTTGAAGTAAACTGTGGGGCAGAACCAGTATATGTGCATGGAGGTCAGATGATGCTCCGTCCCAGTGGATTTTAACTCAGAAAAGCATATTCAGAGGACTGGTGTCTAAAGCCTCGCTCCCTAGAGAGAGTTCACGAACCCAGGGCATCAACACCACCCTGGAGCTTGTCAGAAATGTGGCATCTCAGGCCCCACCCCAGGCCTACTGAACCAGAATGTGTATTTTTGCGAGAACCCCATTAACGCTACACCTGAGAACTTGAGCAGCACCCTTCCGAGGCAATGTTTCTCAGGCAGTAGACTGCAGGTGGTAGCATCAATTCCGTTGGTCTACCAGGAACATTTTTTAAAAAGAACCAAAAAGGTTGTTTACAGTAAGTACTATTTTGTGTGATTTTAATTCTGGACACGAGTGTACACGTATGTCTGTGAACCGTGTCACAGTTTTAATTGGGTTTCTTACTGTTGGCTACAGTCTAAAAGCTCGGAAAGCCACATGCCCAGGAGGAAACTCAGAAGAACATGAGAACTGTGTGGTCAGGAGCTGGCCTCCACAGAGCTTCCGTCTCTCATGCGTCTGAAGGAGCTCTGGTAGCAGAAGGAAAGCTGGCCTCCCTAACGCAAACCCCAAATTCATTTTCTGGTGGTTAAAAAAAGTTGAAGCTGCTTAAATGTCTAGAAAGCAAGGAACTAAGACAAGGACATGGACACAGCTCTGTTACCGAAGAGAACTGGCTCATTATCACAAAGCTATGCTTCAGGACAGACCCAAGAGGTGAAGCTTAGTTGTTTAATTTATAATTTATAAGAACAGTAATATTTATAATCGTAGAGCCAGCCAAAGGGTAAAAGTATGTTCAGGAATTCAAGCAGCAAACTTCACAGAATTCACAAACCCACTTTTGAGGTTTTCCCAATTTCAATTATTTTTAATATTGGGCAAGAAGGCCATTGGTTGCTTTGTGATAAATTCCCTCTCAGTGGCCTAAAGCTGTGATCTTGCTTCTTTGCTTATGGAATGGCCATCTGCTTTGTTTGTCGTGTGAATCTTTTAAGTTACAGAATTGCAAGACCGGCCACCCCCTGCACCAAGTCTCAAGGCACCAAACTTTTCATGACGAAAGATATGGGGCTTCCTCGGATCCTTCTGCAGCCTCTGCAGGTAGCAGATGCACAGGACCCATTTGCTGACCTCTTCAGGGTGTCACAGAAAGGGAAATGTGCTTACTTTGCTCGTGTTACTTAAAGTGCTAGACATGGAGCTGTCCAGATCCAGACTGGCGGAGTGTTCCTGGAGGCCTCTGGCTTTACTACCCTACATAAAGAAAAGCAGTCGAATTAGGATCCCTTAGCCTTGTGCAAAGGCATCAATTAGAAGCAGCCTGATCTATTTAAACAATCTTAAGAAAAATGCGTCTACTGAGAAAAGCTGCTAAGCACATAGGTGCATTTAGATAATCAACATTTCTGGCTTTGTTGTTTTTTGTTTTAATCGCACAGCAACCTAAATGTTCCTGGACACCCTGCGGCTGAGTCATTCGGCAGGGATGGCGGGCAGGAGGGAGAGACAATCTGCCTATGAAGAAGGGCAAGCGTAAAGCCAGAAAAATGCATCTACTGAGAAAAGCTGCTGAGCACATAGGTGTATTTAGATAATCAACATTTCTGGCTTTGTTCTTTTGTTTTTTGTTTTAAATAGCACAGCAACCTAAATGTTCCTGAACACCTTGTGGCTGAGTCATTTGGCAGGGATGACGGGCAGGAAGAAGAGACAATCTGTCTATGAAGAAAGGCAAGCGCTAAAGCAACCACGCTCAACACCTCTCTCCCGAGTCCCAAGCTGTCACACCCCGCCAGCCAAAGGACACTCGGACAACATTCTATCCATCAGGAGCTCTCAAAGGTGGCCAACGGGTTTTGTAAATGGACTGTTTTTAATTAAATTAAAAATTTTAAATTCTGAGACACATCTTCAAACAAAATAAAATTTAACCAGAACAAAATTAAGCATGGTTCAAATGGAGTGTATCATGAAATTAAAAAAATACATAAAAACAAACAAACCAAAAAAAAAAAAACACTGTAAGATACTTCAAGCTCCAAAAAGATGTGAAACTTTGAAAGAAAATCAAACTCTGATTTCTTAGGAGTGCCATCAAAGATTATCTACACCCGTTGGGGTGGGGCGCACACAGCACAGAATTTCTTAAGGCGCTGCCAGCCTGTGTCTATGTTCACTTCGCTCTTTCTGTAGAGCTGCAGTCTGCAAACCTGTCTGTAAAGGGCCAGATACTAAATCTCTTAGGCTTTGGGGGCCCTATTGTCTATGGCAACTACTCAGCTCTGCACAAAAGCAAACTAAGAATATAGGTAAATGAATGGACATGGCTGTGTTTCTTTTTTTTTTTTTTAAAGATTTTATTTATTTATTTGACAGAGACAGAGACAGCCAGCGAGAGAGGGAACACAAGCAGGGGGAGTGGGAGAGGAAGAAGCAGACTCCCAGTGGAGGAGCCTGACGTGGAGCTCGATCCCGTAACGCCGGGATCACGCCCTGACATGGCTGTGTTTCTAAAACTTTATTTACAAAAACAGGAGGTGGGTGGCATTTGAGCCAAGAGCCATAGTTCACGGACCAGCTACAGAGAGTTCTAGACACATACCAGCCGCGGCTGACGGTAAATGGGTTTTTGTGCCTGGTGGCACTTAGGGAGGATGGGACCCACGCTTTACTATATCTAATCTGGGCTCTGCACAGAGACCGGCCAATGAATGACAGCCTTTGGGAAACAAAAAATACCATGCTGCCTAAAAGAATTCCTTTTAACCTAAACCAAGTTAAAAACTGAGGTGCAGGGGCGCCTGGGTGGCTCAGTCGTTAAGCGTCTGCCTTCGGCTCAGGGCGTGATCCCGGTGTTCTGGGATCGAGCCCCACATCAGGCTCCGCCGCTGGGAGCCTGCTTCTTCCTCTCCCACTCCCCCTGCTTGTGTTCCCTCTCTCGCTGGCTGTCTCTCTCTCTCTCTGTCAAAGAAATAAAATCTTTAAAAAAAACAAAAACAAAACACTGAAGTGTAGGTAACATTGCTCAAAGACTGAGAAGACATTAAAACGGTTTTTACCCTTCTGTACTTTATAACAAACACTGATGGCACAAAAGCAAAGAAGAGGGCGCCTGGCTGGCTCGGTCGCAAGAGCACGCACTCTTGCTCTCAGGTTCAGGACTGTGAGCCCCACGCTGAGTACAGAGATTACTTAAACTTTTTTTTTTTTTTTTTAAAGGCAAAGAAATGAATCTTATGTTCTCTTAAAAGGTGATTTTAACTTAGGGTAGGAGAAATTATGCTACTTACCCGGGATAAAATACTTTCTAAAGACTCTGTTAAAGATCTCTTTGCTTTGTTTTTCAGCATATCCAGCCTAAATCGAGCGGCACTCGATGGCAGCTCACTTCCGATGTTCTCTGCTGCCATCTGTGAGGTCTAAAAAGTGAAACAATGAAAAGTTCAGGAAGTCACTTACAGCCTCCTTGCTTGCTTCTGAAAGGAATGCTCAATCTCTAGGATGCATCTTTCTGACCCCAGGCCATCATCCTGACCCTGTGACTTCCTCTCCTCTGCTCCTCCAAGGCAGGGCTGCAAGTCCAGGAAAGAGTTTGCCCAAAGCGTGGCAACCACTTCAGACAAAACGAGGAAACATGCTTGGAAACCACTCCGCTAACAAAGCTCGAGAGCTCGGGCTCTGTGGTCAGGATCAGGGATGTGTCACTAACTGGCCTCGAACAAGTTACTTCCTTTCTCCTTGCCTTAGTTCCTTCCTCCGTCAGCTCAGACCCACCTCAGGATCTAATCCTAACACCGGGTTGTGAGATGAAAACAGGTAAACCACGGAAAGCGCTGCGCAGAGCTGCTGGTACCGAGGTGGACGATGTTAGCTTTGCCAAGCAGAGAATAACTTACCTTTGGGGGAACTTCAGAGGTTGAAACAAGTAAGTTAATCAATAGAAGAACGCACTCCATAACCCTAAATTAATCCCTTCGTCGCCTTCTGTGGAGCTCCGTCTTCTCCACTTCTTCCTCTCCCCCACCCAAGGCTTCCGTCACCCCTTCCCTCCACAACCACGCTTGCCCCCCTCACTGACCACAACACGAAGCTGCCAACATAATGGTGTTTGGACGCCAACCACGAAATGAGGTTTAATGCTACTTATTAACAAAGAGATAGGTTTAAAAAAAAAAAAACTACAAAAAAAATGCTCTAGATTAAATTGCTTCTTACTTCTATGGATTCTTGACAGACTGCTTCCTAGTAGACAATGATTTTTTTTTTCTTTTAGAAAAACACAAACAAGCACATCCTCCAATACTCTAAACTCAGACCATTCTTTGTTGTCACACATTTCAAGCATACAGAAACGCGCACAGACCAACACAACACACGCATCTGCACCCCCACCGCCCAGCTCTGGCCAAGAGAACAATCACGTGTTGAGAACAGTGAGAACAGTGAGGAGTGTGGGCTCTGGAACCCATGCCCGGATGAGAGGCTTCTCTGCGGCTCACCAGCTCTGTGGCCTCGGACAGGTCTTTACTGCTGCCCCTCAGTTCCTCCACCCGCAGACTGAGGACACACAGTGCTCTCCTCACAGAGCACTTATGAGCTTCAGAGGAAGCACTGAGAACGTACTTGACGCTCAGTAGATGTTGGTGATCGTGACTCTTAGCTACTGTTTCCCACGTTTAATGGAAAACATTATAGACCTCTGTGATGCCTCCTAGAACCACTCTCCATTTCCCAGCTGCACAAATTACCCCGCTCCTGAATTACGTATTCACCAACTCATATGGTGTACCTTCATACACACGTATGTATCTGTAAAACATACATGATGGTTTACATGTAGTTGAAACTTTAAATGACCGGATCATCCTGTACACACCCTCCCATAACTATCTTTGGTCTTTCAGGGACACACAGTGCTCTCCTCACAGAGCACTTATGAGCTTTCAGAGGAACCACTGAGAACATACTTGACGCTCAGTAGATGTTGGTGATCGTGACTCTTAGCTACTGTTTCCCACGTTTAATGGAAAACATTATAGACCTCTGTGATGCCTCCTAAAACCACTCTCCATTTCCCAGCTGCACAATTACTCCGCTCCTGAATTACGTATTCGCCAACTCATACGGTGTACCTTCATACACACATATGTATCTGTAAAACATACATGATGGTTTACATGTAGTTGAAACTTTAAATGACCGGATCATCCTGTACACACCCTCCCATAACTATCTTTGGTCTTTCAGTCTAGGTTTTGAGATGTATCTATGTTGACAAAAATCCAGAAGTTCTAGAACTGACTGACTCACTTTAATCAGAGTGCAGTAGCTCACTGTGTGACAACATCGTTTGTTCATTCGTGTTCCTGTGCTTAAACATGGACTCCTTTGTGCTTTTACAAAGGAGACTGCGCTAATCTCTCCAGAACACAGCTCCTTGGCACACATGTGAAGGTTTTTGCAAGGTAAATCATTAGAAATGTCCTTGCTGGGTCACTAGGTCTGTCTTCACGTGTACTGGATACTGTCAAATTTTTCTCCCCTGAATGGTACTAATTCATAGTCCCAGTAGCTGTACATGAGAGCTCACCTTTACATGGTACAGTCAGATTTTTCCACTTCTGCCAATTTGATGGGTATAGACGGTCTCTTAATTTGTCTTCCCCTGATTCCTAGGTGATTATGCATTTTTCATTTTATTTAGTTATTTGCTGGTCAAAGATACCAAGTCTTCTTCGAAATGATGAAATCCTAATTCATCAATGAATGTCATACATTTTTCAAAGCGTAAAAGAGAAAGAAAAGGTTCTGATACTACCTTTGGCTTCAAGCAGTCATCAGAGTTTTACGTATGTGAGAATCAGAATGTGCATTAAGAGAATGACAAGCAGCTTCGAAATTCCTTCGAGGGAGACTGTCATTTATCTCTGTGTTTTCACAGACTATACTGAGCATGCTCTCTTGCTGAAGAATGAGTGAATGAGCAATGATCACCAGGCAGGCCCATGGGGAACAGGCACCCGAAGCAACAGACTCACGCAACAGATGCTAAGTGCCCGCTGCACATCACGCAGCACGGGCAGGTGCCTTTCTCACTGCCACTGGTCCTGCGCAATCATTTACCAAACGTCCAGACTTGCGACAGACTCCAGAGCAAAGGGAAGGATCCTCACGGGGCCCTCAGGGGCCTGCCCTTGACTCGCTGCCAGTTCTCCCACAGAGTTAAGAAGTTGTGGGCTGGCTTTCAAACCCCACAATAGTTTCCATGAAGTGGAAGCGTTTTGAATGATTTGTTTTGATATACTAAGAAAACATTGGCCAGAAGACCAGTCGCACACAGCAGAAAGTACATACAAGAAAAACTGTACTTTCCCTTTTCTGAAACCAGGCCATAAGAATGTCTGAACACTGAGTTCAATGCTTCCTCCGCTCTCCTCTCCCACCTACCATGATGTTTTTCCAGGTCTATCACCACAATTCGAATATAATTTGAAAATAATTCATGTTTAGAAAATATATTCCTTGTTTACTTTAAAATAAGCATCTAGAAGTTTCTCCTTTGAAGAGGATGCTGGTTCTTCGATAAGTTTCCAATCTGCACCACCGTCACCACACTGCCCAGCCCATGACGGACGGGTGAACTCTGTGCACAAGTCTGGAGCCAAGTTTTAAATTCTGCGGCTACACCGAAGTTCTTCCACTAGCAGCCTTATTCGTAACAACCAGCACCTGGTTGCCGAGGTGTCCACCAGAAGGATGATGGAGAAAAACCGTGGGGCTGGCCCATGGGAATAAAAAGGAACAAACGACTCATACACGCAACCACATGGATGAGTATGTAAGCATTAGACTAAGTGCAGGAGGCCAGAGCTGAGAGAGCACAGACTGTCTCATTCCATCTGCAGAAGTTCTAGAACAGGCAAAATCAATCTAGGGCATAAATAGTCAAAACCGTGGTTGCCTGGGGGAGGGGTAGTGCGGACCAGCAAAGAGGTAGGGGGGTCCATTCCGGTGTGAAAGGGGGTGCTCTCTATCTTGATGGGGGCTTGGGCCACCTAAATGTATGAAGTCCTCAAAACTCAATGAGTAGTACATTCAAGATCTGTGCAACTTACAGGATGTAAATCTCCAAAGACAACCGTGAACACATACTGAACCACAGCTAACTATGTGCACGCTAAAGTGTGCAGGAATAAAGGGTGCTGCTATCAGAAACTTACTTTACAAGTCATCAAAAAAAAGGTGAAATAAGAGATGGACGGATATAAGGGAAAGCAAATATTGCAAAATGCTACAAATGATACAATCTGGATGGTGGGTATACGAATGCTCACTGTGTTTCTTCCAACTTTCCTACATGTTTGAAAATTTCAAAATAAAATGTCACTATATGCTGGCTAACTGAACATAATAAAAATAAATAAATAAAATTTTTAAAAATAATAAATGAAATGTCAGAAAAAACTTCTCTACTGGAAAATGGACGCAGGCAAATTGGTGAGTAGTTATAGAACATTCGATTTTGTTAGGTAAGCTCCTAAAAAGAATAATGATTAAGATAGTGCCCTTGGACCTGGGACAGACTGGCTGCCATTCCCTAACATGCTGCTTGACCTCTTCCCCACATCCCCATCTCCGACAACGGTATTACAAAAACTGGAATCACACATGCAAAAAATTCGAACTCTGTCTGGCACGTGGCAAACATTCACTAAGTGGCAGCTGATTGAATATTTTTAATTTTTTGCACCAGCTCTGTCCACACAAGTAGAAACTATATGTCCACTGACTAAAATGTGACACCTCTAACTTTATTACTTTACAGGTGTTTCCCCAAAGCGATTCTTCCTTTTCCGTAAGGGCAAACGTCCTTCAGTTTGTTTTCTGTTTTATAAAAATGGTTCTTCTGACAGCTATCCAACACCACCATTTCAGTCTGAAAAGCACATATAGCATTCACTGTCAAAGCCATGGTTCTACTCCTCTCTAGGTCAAGTCGTAACCCATATTCAAAGGCTATGGGAATTTTTAGATGCAATAAGAATGTAATGAGATCCATGTAGTTAAACTATTTGGTAGCAGAAAATGAGAGCAGGAATCTACTGGTGAATCTCAAAGCTTCACCTGATCCATCTAAAAGCAGCTGCTGCTCTGAAAAGCCCAATCCTCAGAGCCCGAGCGGGTGTCCGGACTAGGGGAGACCCAACCACAACCGGGGATGGGAGCAACTTCTTTACAGGCACAGACGTGAGCCTGCTGGGTAACAAAATGTTTAGAAACCTCTAGAGAAAGCACTGACAGCTCTGCTTTGTGATGCTTGCACACTGTGACATTAAATCCTCTCATGTTTTCAAACGGAAAAAAAATTAAATGTATTTCTCCACCGGACTAAACTATGCCCAAATCATAAAGATACTTCTCTGTTCCCTAAATACCAGTTTGTACTTAGGTCAAAACTTTCCATCCACCATAAATGTTTCCTTCCCTTCTAGCAGTTATAAATTATTTCAAAATTATCAATTTCCTGTTGGGACAAGTTAGGGAAGAAAAGTACTACAGGGAAAAACTATTAATGGCACAAGAGGGGAAAAAAAAGAAAAGGAATGGAAACAAGAAAAGTCGTAGGTTGAAAAGAAGCAGAGACTTCACTGTCAGCGTAGGCTGGGTGGCCCACCCGACTGAGCTGGAGGAGCTCAGAACTCCCACGCTGTGGGAGGCGTGTGAACAGACAGAGGCCAGACACACAGACGGTGCGCCGGTCTTAGGGTCCCTGCTAAGGGATGCTATGGTTGGCCAAGGAGATGAAAAACAATGTCAGACACTGCACGTAAGCGCTGTGAGGTCAGGAAAGGTACCTGACTGCCAGAGTCAACTGAAGGTAGAAATCTGGGGAGAGGAAAACCACATCACGGTTAGGCAACCAGAAAAGCAGAGGTGTTTCCGGGGAGGGGGCACACCACTGAGCGTTAAAGCCCCTGTAGAAAGTGAGTTAGGCATTTTATAAAAAGGCAATATACTGGGGTGCCTGGTGGTTCGGTCGGTTAAGCGCCCAATTCTTGGTCTTGGCCCAGGTCATGATCTCACAGTTGTGAAATCAAGCCCCATGTCGGGCTCTGAGCTGGGCGTGGAGCCTACTTAAGATTCTCTCTCTCCCTCTGCCCCTTCCCCACCTTCTCACTCTCTCTCTCTCTCTCTCCAAAAAAAAAAAAAAAAAAGAAGACGACGACGACGACTGGGGTGCCTGGTGGCTCAGTGGGTTAAGCATCTGCCTTCGGCTCAGGTCATGATTCTAGGGTCCTGGGATCGAGTCCTGTGTCAGGCTCCTTGCTCAGCGGGGAGCCTGTTTCTCCCTCTGCCCTCCCCCCGACTCATGCTCTGTCTCAAATAATAAAAAATAAATAAAATCTTAAAAAAAAGACTATATACTTTTGGAAAATTAAGGATTTTTTTAACATCTTTCAGTGATATTTCTCTAGATTTTCTGGCTCACTAGGAACTTAAATACAAAATGCACACTCGAAGCTCTACTGTTTGTCATGAATTGACTTATGCAGAGTCTAAAGGACATAAGAACATGATCCATGACACCACGTGCACAGAATCCCAGACTCAGAGCTCTTCAGAGAAAAGACCTGCAGGTAGCCCCAGCTTTGGACACAGCACCCCGAGACAGAAAAGCTGAACAATGCTTGTGCCCAGAAGAGGAAGGCAAGCTGATTCCGGACCTCTACCACACAAAACGGAACTAATGCCAGTTGGGTATATGGACAGCACCTACGCCAGGCTCTCTAGCACTGCACCTGATCTGTAAGGTAGCTCTCCTACATTCACATAGTACTGATATTCCAAAGAACCTCCAGGCACCTTCTAGAATTCTGAAGGCAGTGATGCAAGGTTATTCCCGTTTTCCCGGGGGGAGAGGGGAGGTGACAGAGATGGGCTCCCTGCAGGTCAAGTAGCTTGTTGTGGCAGGATCTACTCTTAAACTTCATTCTTGAAGCTCTAGCCCCGCCCCCTGCTCCACCCCCACCACAATGCAGACAGCAACTTCTCTCACCACCTCCAAGCACAGTCTAAATATTTCCAAGTTTCCCCACATGTGCAACAAGTAAAAGTAAAACAGGGATAAAAAGAGTTTCAGAACTTGAGAAAATCCTCAAGATTCTGTTTTACACAACATCCTGGTAAAATTAAAAGAAGAGGAAAAACATGCCATACCTGCTTTAAGTCCCCAATATGGATGTGACCTTTTTGTTTCTCTTCATATAAACATCTCAGGAAAGAAATAATCAATTCATTCTCTCGCTGTTCACTTCTTGGTCTCGATTTCTTTAAAAAAATATATATATATATTACGTTTATTTTTAATTGTCACCAAAACTGCTAAACCATGCCTTTGAAGATGCTGTAACAGCTTCCATCCACCCATTATAATGGGTGCTTTTACCCAATCATCTCACTAGGGGGCACCAATGATCCTAGCTAGACATGGAGACCATTCTTTAAAAGGGACAATGGAGCCAGGGAGCCAGATTTAGGTTTTTGACCTCTGATGTCCTTATACCTAAAATAAATATTTCACATCAGATAGAGGCACAGACAAAATATTTAATAAATAAGTTGTCTTGAAAACAAGAAAAGAATAAAATCTGTGTAAACATCCAGAGGTCAAGAGCCATAATGGCTACATGTTTATAAACCTTTATGGCTAGGGAACCGGAAAGGAAAATAGCAACCGGATCCAGGGTCACGGTGCCACACATCCAATGCGCTGTTCAGCATGAAGCACTTTCTGCAAGCCCCGCAAGGCATAAACTCGCATGCAATATTTCATGGCACTGACTCACTTTTTTTTTTTTCCTTTCTTTTTTAAGGAAATTCTCCCTACCTCTTTGATTTTTCAGAGAGATAGTGGCAAAGCACACTGGACTAGAAATCAGGATATGTAGGTTCTGGGTGCTGCCTATAAGTGTGACCAAAGGCAAATCATGTAATCTTAGCTTCCTCATCTGTTCAAGGAAAGATTATGCACAAAATAAATTCCAAGGTCCCAAATTCTTTGGATCTGAAACATCACTCATTTTTAGAAGACCATGTAATTTAATGTATTATTTTCTCTGAAAATGAAGGAAAAAAGTTATTCTGAAGACCTACAAAGCTTCTAGTCTATAAACCTTGAAACTATGGGGGGTTTTTTGAAGATTTTATTTGAGACAGTGAGGAAGAGAGAGAGTGAACGCAGGGGGAGGAGCAGACAGAGAGGGAGAAGCAGGCTCCCCGCTGAGCAAGGGACCCTGTGCAGACCGATCCCAGGACCCTGGGATCATGACCTGAGCCTGGGATCATAACCTGAGCCAAAGGCAGACACTTAACCAACTGAGCCACCCAGGCGCCCTGAAAATACGTGTTTTTCATAATGATGATTATCCATTTTCCTGCTCTTCCCCCCAATTCCAAACTTCCAGCCTGCCCTTCAAAACAAAGTCAGGGTGTAAATAAATGACATAATCAACTATATAAGCATCTAGTCTGGATCAATGCCACTCTTGGCAACTCCTCTCCATAATCAACTATATAAGCATCTAGTCTGGATCAATGCCACTCTTGGCAACTCCTCTCTATCAACTATACACGCATCTAGTCTGGATCAATGCCACTCTTGGCAACTCCTCTCTGAGCTAACCTAGAAACAATGATTTTATCCTTCTAAAACCCAGGTTTTAGAAGCAAAGGTACACTAACCCAGAACTTCTGATATTTCTGCTCTTTAAAAAAGATCATTTAAAACGATAAGTTGTTCCTATAACTCAAGGAAAAGATACAAAATGATTAGAAGAGGTTGTTTTCACTGAGGACTTCCTGTTCTTTATATTTCAGATTTAAGGATTGAATATCTTAGAACAGATGCTCTCAATCTCGATTCCAAGCTGCAAACCTTGATGTTATGAAGTTTTACATGTTTTATGTAACAAGTACATTTTTCCAAAGAAAGTTCCCAACAGATCTTCAAGAAAGGAAAGGGATAGTCACGTACCACAACCCCAACTTTATACTGAGTATCCCAAGGAGGTGATGGATAGATACACTGTGAGTCTAGATGCCCAGGAGGCAAGAGGAACTCTAATTCATTGCTGGTGGGACTGCACAATGACCCAGCCACTGTGGGAGCCAGTTTGACAGCTGCTTATAAAACCAGCCATGCTCTTACCACGTGATCCAGCAAATCACACTGCTTCGTATTTACCCAAAGGAGTTGAAAATTTACGTCCATACTAAAACCAACATACAAATGTTTCTAGCAGCTTTATTTACAACTGCCAAAACTTATGAGCAACCCAGATGTCCTTCAACAGTGAATAAACAAATTGTGACACATCCATAAAATGGAATATTAGGGGCACCTGGGTGGCTCAGTCCATTAAGCATCTATCTGCCTTGGGCTCAGGTCATGATCCCGGGGTCCCAGGATGGAGCCCCATGTCAGGCTCCCTGCTCAGCAGGGAGGGAGTCTGCTTCTCCCTCTCCCTTTGCTCCTCCCCCTGCTCTGTCTCTCAAATGAATAAATAAAATCTTTTAAAAAATGGAATATTACTCAGCACTAAAATAAATAGAACTATGCAGCCATGAAAAGACACACAGAACTTTAAATGCATGTTGTTAAGCAAAGCCAATCCACTGCACACTATATAATTATAACTGTATGACATTCTGGAAAAAGCAAAACTAGGGAGACAGTAAAAGATAAGCGGGGGCCTGGGGCTTGGGAAAGGGGGGAGGAATGAACTGACAGAGCAGAGAGGATTTTTAGGATAGTGAAAAACAATTCTGTATAATCCTGTAATGGTGGATTATGCCATTATGGCATATATATAATGCCATTATACATTTGTTAGAACCCAGAGAATGTACAACATGAAAAGTTAACCCTAATGTCAGCTACGGACATCAGTCATTAATAATGTGTCAATATGGGCTAACCAATAGTAACACATGTACCACACTAAGACAAGATGTTAATAGGGAAAACTGGCCTGAGGGTAAGGTGGGATGTGAGAGGTTACATGGGGCCTCTGTATTTTCTACCCACTTTTTCTATAAAAATGAAACTGCTGTAAAAAAATAAAGTCTTCTTCTTCTTTTTTTTTTTAAAGTCGAGGAAAGAGGAACAGACAGAAATTAGGGGAGGCCTCTGAACAGACACCCAAGAGTTGGAACCATTCCTTCCTTCCATCTCTTTAATTAAATATTTAGGGCTGCTCTCACAAGAAAATGTGTATTTTTGGAGAAAGTATGCAATTGCTTATTTCAAAGTCTTAAAAAAGGCTAAAAATGCAGTAATAAGAGGAGACATTTTCTTTTCCTCAAAATATACAAGAAAGAAGTTGTTCAGATGGGCGGAAAATGAGACAAATGCGCCCCAGGTACCATCACAGTCACTGGAAACTGAAGCCAAGGACCAGGGGCTACAGCACGGAGGTCAATAAACATCACAAAGGAAAGTCACTAAGGTTAGAAATCCATGTCCACTGTGTCCTACAAGGTCAAAAAATAAATCCTTCCTTCCTTAAGATATCTGAAACATGACTAGAGGCTACTCTTCTACTGAGTTCAAATGATTAGCAAGGTGTCCCACCAGCCTCCACAGTCGCAAACCATTCCTTTCTACAGGTGATTTAATTTCGAAAACTTTCATTAGTCAGAGAGACAAGTCTAGGGAAAATGATGGGGAATCCAGTTGGATAGCATCACCTTGCAGTTAAAAATTAACTTGCTTGTAAAAAAATCAATCTGCAGTGTCAGAATGTGGGTTCCTGGGGGTAATGCTGAGGTGGGGGGCGGGGGGGGGGAGTCTGAAAAGCTGGAAATGCTCTAGTTCTTAGTCTTCGAGCTGGTTGTCCGCACAGGAGTATTCATCTTACAAAAATTCACTGAAATACACACACTACTGATTTGTGTGCTTTTCTCCTGTTATATTCCATGTAAACAAATACAAAACAATTGATTGCCTGTTAAAAGTAACAAAGTCAATTCTGTCACGTGCCTTGACCTTATTTCTAGGAGGTCTATGAATTGGATGTAAGAGTGACTGAAAACTGAATTTCCCACGCTGACTTGACGAATACTGAAGGATACTACTTAAAACGGCAATGCTCACTGGGACACTACTTTCTGACATCTTTTTACAAAGTTATAATCAAATCTTATAGGAATTAATTTTAAAGCCATGGAAAATCCAACTAAGTTGCTATTCTTCACCAAGTGGGGGTTGGAGGGGAAGCTCCTCTATTAACCTTTAAAACTTGTGAAAAATCATGTTCTTTAATCCATTATTGACCCCTACTGAGTATGAATCGACTTGATTTACACACTCAGTATTAATTCAGCCATTCCCTGAAATACACTCATTCAGAAGAACAGAGTTGGACTTTGAGGCACTTTTTTCCCTAGCCCTACGTGGGCCAGAAAGCACTGCAGGGGACCGGCCACCGGACCTGGCCGACTCAGCCAGCAGCAGAGTGGCTCTCGAAAAGACCCCGTGGGCCGCCTGCACACCTGCACAGGGAGACACGCTTGAAGATAATGCATTTCATACGGGCATCAATTAAACAGTGGCTCTGAAGTGTCACGAGTCCCCTGACAAAAGGGTTAAGAGGCCCCCAGGCTCATCGGGCACCAAGTTCTCTCAGCGCGCTCAAAGTCAGCACACACGCGGCAGTGACAACCTCCTGCAACACAGACATGGCCATTACAGATACCTGTTCTTCATGCCCTGTGTGGTCTGCCCTTTTTTGTCTGCATTAAGCATTTATTAACAAAAACACTGATTATGAATGCTTTAACTAAGTAATCACGTACTATTAATTTCAATCCAATTACTATTTGTCTTATGAAGATCTGCCCTTGGAGAGTTCTTCAGAAATAAATTATCCTCCAGGAAAACCGTACAAAGGAACGTATTAACCTTTCTGTTTACATAAGGGCTCCTGACACTGCAAAGCCACCTTGTTCTTTATGATCTTTTTGAAAGGTATGATTTTCAAACACATTAGCAGGTGCTGCTACCGAGAAAGAAACTTGGTATATAAAATGTTTTATAAGAACCAAGAATGGTCATTGAAAATAATTCAATGAAACCCTCAAGCCATCAGAAGAAGAGATCCAGGGGGCGCCTGGGTGGCACAGCGGTTAAGCGTCTGCCTTCGGCTTAGGGCGTGATCCCAGCGTTGTGGGATCGAGCCCCACATCAGGCTCCTCCGCTGTGGGCCTGCTTCTTCCTCTCCCACTCCCCCTGCTTGTGTTCCCTCTCTCGCTGGCTGTCTCTATCTCTGTCAAATAAATAAATAAAATCTTTAAAAAAAAAAAAAAGAAGAAGAAGAAGAAGAAGAAGTAGAAGAAGAGATCCATGTCAAATTTTATCATTTAAGGAAGAGCGAGCTGCACTTATGATGATGAAGGACAAAGTAAGAGCTGGCTTTTCACAACCAGTGTCCCCTCCCTTTGGTCTTTAAGCAAATCGAGTTGCAGAGCCTTCTAGAACAAGGCACAGGGGCCCCAAGATATTAACTACATGCATTTTAAAAAAACAAAAACAAAAAACCTGTGTCATCACTTTTCTCTAAAGTCTCTTTTCCATAATGTACTGGATGTCTAAAAACTTACGTGAGTCAAAGAGAACCTCAGAATCACTTCCATTAGGAATTTCTCACTGCTGAAGAACACTTTATTAACTATGCTGAGTCATCGCACTGTTTTGGGATGGCTACACAGTGCTGTCTAAATAAAAAATAAAACGCACATTAGAGGAGGAATGTGCATCTCCTAAGCTTGCTGCAAAGATGTTCCCCAGAGTGGCTTGATAACATTCGACCACAAGCCGACATTACGGCATCACGGGAAAAGGCCCCCGGCCTCCACTGTAAATCCATTAACAGTCAGAAGCAAACCGTCCGTCCATTTACGAATTCTAAGTCCAAATCACACTAAGTTATTCTGAGTACTGTGTACTCGGAACTCGAAAGATCCTTTAAGAAAAAACAAAGTAGCCTATCTCAAGTCAATTCAGAAGAAAACAAGAACACTTAAAGGCAAATGGAAATTGTGGAAATTGCATTCTAGGCTACTTATGAAATTGAAAAACCTTCCCATGCCTTCCTTCTCTGCACATGCATCCATCCTGCTAGAAAACAGCTTACAGGCCCTGTGTGTCCAGTCCCGCACCCGGTGAGCAGGCAGAGGGAACTCGCCATCCAGAGCTGCCGGCCTTCTTGATCTGGTTAATGATTCCTCCGCAGGACCCCTGCCACTCCCCTCCCCACAAAAAAAGATATTTATTCTTTGTTCTGATGTGCTTTCCTCCCTTCAAAAGTGCCAGGAAACCATAGAAAATGCCCCTCGGCTAAAGCGGACATGAAATCTGGGATGAGCTCATTAAAGATTCGTAATGAACCCAGCACAGGCATGCCAGCACACGCAGCGTGGTTTCCCCGAGCTACGCGGCATCTACATGCAAGGACAAGAGTGAGTTTCCAGAAAACCGATGAGCCTGGCTTTGGCTTTGTATTTTGTTTTTATATTTAGGTTTGATAGACGGTTCTAAGTAGATAACATCATCTCCATTCATGTCCAACACAGAGGGAGAAGGCAGGAAGAATTAATGACCAAGTTCACGTACGACATGCTGTCTCTGCCCACTCCCACACCTTGGGGCTGGAACCCCGTGCAGAAGGGGCTGGCAGAAGCTTCCTGTGGAGCAGAGGAATGCCCGGGGACCGAAGTCCACGTCTTCCGTCTCCTGCGCTGAGGGCGATTTCCACTCTGCAATTTCCTTTCCCTCATTCTAAAACAGTTTTTAAGGCAGGACTTCCCTGGGTTAGTCACATTCACCGTGAAAACCAAGACCTAGTGGGAATCTGCTGTCTGACCTGGCCCCTGCCCGGGGCTGGGGATCTGAAGCCAAGAGGAACTCGGGGCCGCTGCCTCCGAGCTGTGACAGCTCTGCCTGGCTATCTTTCATACACACCATCTCACAGGTGAGCTGCTTACCTCTGCTTTCGGTCTAGCGATTAGAAACTAGTACCTTACCTGAACCTCCTCAAAAATAGTTGCTTGCTCCTGATTAGTTAATGTCGTCAGGTGTTTCTGGAGTTCTAGTTTGGTTTTGGAAGAATTCATTCCTATTAAGAAAAAAAGAGAGAGACATGAAAACACTCAATGGAGAAGTTACAAGGCAGAGTAAAACTTCCAGACTCACGCTTTTTACGTCCTTACCCACCTACTCCAGGCTTCTGAAGTTTGACGGACATCCTACCAGTAGTAACGTTCATGATGGCAATGACGACAGCTAACATTTTTTGGTTGAGCCCTCATGTGCCAGGCACGGTCTTAAACATTAGGCCTGCCTCATTTAATACTGAGAACAATCAATGAAGACGATCCAATTATCCCCATTTTACAGCTAAGGAAACTGAGACCCAGAAAGCTGACATGATCTCCAAAGTCCACCATGCTGGACCCCACCTCAGGTCAGTGCAGTTCCGAATTTTTCTTTTCTCCACCACTCCATGTTAGAACACCTCACACAATCAGAACACTGTCCTCAGAAAACAGATTCTCATGAGTATTTATATATAAACTTGACAACTCAGGGAAAAACAACTATTGCTCCATTTGAAACATGTTTCTCTTCCACGGTGGGTTCCTTCACATCAAACTGATTCGTGTGGCTAACAACCTTTGCTTATCACCACTTGCTTATTAACAGTCTTAAGCCCATCTAATTACCATTCCAGAGGGTTGTGAGGAAAAGTTATAAAGTCACAATCTTAGTGCCAATGAGAAGCTGATACTTCGGAAAGTTGTGTCTCCACACAAATATGGCTTAGATCCTGTTTTGCCTTTTCTTGGTGCCAAAGATAAATGTTACCCATGCTGAGAAGATTAGAATGAAAGGCTCTGCTGACCGAACTACCGTGGGAAATCTGCCGCCGAGTACTTTCATTCCAAGCGCAGCCCTCGCCTCACCCACCTGCTGCGGCTCCCTTCCCTCCTCCCGAGGGGACACCTCTGAAGTCTGGAACCAGGACCTAGAAATCAAGCCTCTGTTTTTACAGAGGTGTTTGCTGAGGTCTAAAGAAGCCGGGTGACTTGTCAAAAGTCAGGAGGCCGACCCGCAGCCAAGCCTGCCCCAGAGCCACTGCCTGCCCTCCGCCTCCCCACTGCGGCTGGACTCCACCCTGCTCCCCGCTCTGCTGGAAGCTCTTAGCCCTGCTCAAACTGCAGGAGCTGTCTCAGCTTCTGGGATGTCCTTCCTCCCGGCAGCACCCCCCCTTCGTTTTTGCCAAGAAAATCCTATAAAAATAAAAGCCAATACTTGCTCAGTGATTGCTATGCCACTACACTCAATGCTACGTGCATCATCTCAATCCTCAGAACAAGCCCTGAGGTGGGCACCATTTTTAGTAATTCCAATGTATAAATGAAGAAACTGAGGCACAGGCTGAGTCCAGTATTTTGTCCCAGGTCATCAGCTAAGTAAGGGACAGAGTTAGACTCTGAACCAGGTCCGCTTCCCTCCACAGACAGCTCTTGAACTCTCCACTGCCTCCCTCTGCCCAGAGAGTCAAGTCGCCGGACCCACAGGGGGCTTCAGAACTAAAGTGAATGCAGAGGTGGGTAAAAGTGCAGAGAAGACAGATGGGTTTTGTCTGAACGCAATTCAGGTACTCTTCCAGCAAGCTGGCAGGTCATACAAGCCAGGGAAACAGAGAAGGATGGTTTTCACTGCACGAACTACTTAAATGTTGACTCAAAATAGTGTTTAAATTTATGAGTAAAATGAACAGTCACCATTAACCAAAAAGCCTCTCCGCAGGTCTCTGACACAATGTCACAAGCATCCTATTTTG
This sequence comes from Ursus maritimus, assembly GCF_017311325.1. NCBI lineage: Eukaryota > Metazoa > Chordata > Mammalia > Carnivora > Ursidae > Ursus > Ursus maritimus. Next base: position 51,943,679 of record NW_024426996.1, read on the forward strand.
GACATACGTATATTGTTTGACGAGACACTCACATGTGGAGAAAACCCCCGAGCTCTAAGAAAAGTTCGACCGAATATACAACAGACTAACAGACTAATCACACAAGAGATTAATCACAAACTTTTAACAATCAGGCCACAGTACAGATGATTCTGCATTTCTGCATATCCAGCGGCTATGAAGAGATTCTTGGACAAGTTCTATCCTTGCCCTCAGGAGGCCTCAGCTCAGGAGGTCTCTCCTGCCCCACCTCAAACAGGAGGTGAGGTTTCCCACACCCAGGCCCCTGTGCCTGGCCCTGCACTCCACGTTTACAGCGAACCTTCCACGTGGCTTCTCGACACCGTCAGCCACCGCTGGCTGGTTTCTGCGGCAATAAGGTGGCACCACCCGCCCCCCCATATGATGCCAGAAGGCTTTACAGGACGGAAAAGGGACGCAAGGAACAACAGAGAAAAAGGTAACCAGAGTCAAGGGCATTCCAAAACTATAATCCCTCCAGGCCGGTTGTTAGTGAGGCCACCTCCACACTGTTGGTACAGAAAAGGCTCTTATCAAGGGAGCTCTGAGGAACGGCTTTGCTCTGCCAGAGGCAAATTTACTTAGACAGCAAAAGGAAAACTCAGTTCAACGTTTTTTCCTTTTTAGTGAACATATAATTCATTCTAGTAATTCCCAAAATGCTCTGCTCAACGTTAAAATAAGCAAAATGAGAAATAAAGCACTGCTAGGGGTTGCTCAGAGTTCAAATTCAGACCCGAGCAAAGCTGCACGTCTTACATGTGGGGAGTGGCATGTCCCACATGATCGGTGGGGAGAGCGTATGTATTCTTTTATAAATCCTGGGGCATATCCCAACTATATCAGTTGATTAAGAAAACAGTCTTTAAGTCTTTCTTTCTGTGGTCATGTCATTGGTCCTCCCCCCAGTGTATGGAGTTCCTGGCCAGAGCCTGACTTCCTCTTAGAACTACGCTTATGGGAACATACAATGAGCTGTCATAAACCGCTTCATTCTACTTATTAGGAATGCATGACAGCAAAGAGCAAGGGCCTCAAAGTGTTCATAAAACTAGCATCTCCCCAACAAAGGACACGTTTCCCCTACTAAGGATGCCTGTAACACTGTGCTCTCTATACTTAAGAAATGCTTCCCATCAGGCAGGCAAAACACCAGCCTTCTAATTGTGCTATCAAGAATGTTTCTACATTAGCAGAGCTTTCTGTTTTGCTTGGGTCTTATCAGGTAAAAAGATGAATTAAATAATAATTCCAAAATACAGCAGCAAAATCCCTACCCCGACTGAACTTTTCAGCTCTCACTTTCTAAAAGCTAAGCCAGACCACAGAAAGATTTATCAAGTAGAACTCTGGAATCCTTCCAGTCCCTGCAGATCACGGTCTGCTTTATCTTCAAGGCCAACTTTGTTGTTGGCTTCTTAATAAGCTCTTAAGGGACATTTCTGTCATCTTTTCCCTTATCTTGACAACCACTAAGGGAGGAGTTAGTGATCCTTTCAGATGAGATCTCTAGGTAAAGCTCAACTTTTCTCCTTTCCAGCTATATTTTGTATAATGTCAGCAAATAGTAACAACTAAGGAAGCACAGCTGAAAATATTAATTATTTTGATTCATTTTAAAGAGCACTATAATGCCAGCAAATGAACCTTTGAAACTTAAGGTGGTAACTGTCAATTTAGCTCATTTAGAAAGGGAAATCAGATACCACTCACACCCATTAGGATGGTTATCATTAAAAAAAAATAAAATAAAAATGAAGAAGAAGAGAGAAAGTAACATGTGTTGGCCAGGATGTGGAGTAATAGGAACCCTCGTGCACTACCAATGGGAACGTAAAATGGTGTAGCCACTGTGGAAAACACGATGGCAGTCCCTCAAAACATCTGACACATAATCACCATATGATCCAGCAATCGCACTTCTAGGTGTATTCCCCAAAGAGCCGAAAGCAGGAGCATGAAGAGATACTGGACACCAACTTTACAGCAACATCATTTGAAGCAGCCAAAAGGCGGAAACGATTCAAACGTCTATGGACGGATGACTAGGAAATGTGGAACAGACACACAAGGGGATACCAGTCAGCCTTAAACAGAGCAAAATTCGTGCCACAACATGAACGAACCAAGGAGATGTTACGCTAAATAAGCCAGTCACAAAAGGACAAAAACTGCATGATTCCACTTAGAGGAGGCACCCGGAGCCCATCACACTCACGGAGACAGAAGCAGAACGGTGGCCACCAGGGGCCGGGGTGAGGGGACTGGGGAGTTATGGTTTAAGGACTTTCAGTCTGCAAAGATCAAAAAGCTCCAGAGACGGGTGGCGGTGATGGCCTCAACACAACGTGAATGTACTTCACATCAATGAACTGTACACTTTAAAAAGGTTAGAGTGGTCAATTTTATAGGATACGTACTTTCACCACAACTATGAAAAAAGGGAAATGAAATCTAAATAGTATAGAGTTTTTCATTACCCAAGTAGAGCTTATTAGAAGTATCGTAGGGACATGGGAAATGATCAAATCTGGTTTGGGTGGGGTTTTTTTGGGTTTTGTTTTGGTACAAAAACATGGGTTGTTTAAATCCTATGACTCCCCTCAGAATCACACACACAGTTTTAGAAATCCTCCTATAAACAGAAGAAAATGAAAAACCAAAGAGAGGGGAACGAACTCCTTCCAAGCTGGTTTCCCTCAAAGGATCACAGTGGCGGGTTCACACTGGTTCTGTTCCCTGAGCCCCCTGCGCCCCCTGCAGGCCCAGAAATGGAACATCTCTCTTCCCACCTGAGGAAGAATCCTGGGGGGCGGCTTTGCAAGCAGGTTACAGGGAAGGCTTTCCCACACGGGCAGACTCTTGGACTCGCACACTAGTTTACCCCTAGTCTTCACAAGTCCTCGATGTACTTATCCCTAAAATGTAAACTAGTCTTCACAAGTCCTCGATGTACTTATCCCTAAAATGTACAAATCAACAATCCTCTGTCCTCCCACAGCACCTAGCACAGTGCCTGACACATCTTAAGTCCTCGATAAATATTAGCTGCAAATGATAACATTTACCACAGTTTCTCCCTACATCACATTTCTAGAAACTAGAGTCAACTCTCAGTCCCTTTTACACTTTCCCTCTGACTCAGCTGCAATTCGTCTTCTGCCCCCTTCACTCCGTGAACACGGTTCTGGCGGGGGTTACCGATGACCTTGGAACTGAAAAACGTGGTGGAGATTCTGCAGCTCTCACCTTACCAGATCTCTTCACAGCAGCCAACAGGGCTGACCGGACGGTGGCTAGATATGCAGTTTCTATCTCTCTCCTCCACGACCCTTAGAGGGGCGATGGAAGTTTATCTTCAAACCTGAGCCCCTAGCACAGTAGCTCGGCAACATACAGAAGACACCAGCCGCGTGCTGAAAGTTCACCTGTGATCCCTGTAACTAACACGGGCCTCTGTTAGGCAGAACCCCGCAAGGAACGCAGATCGCCTGAGGTTGTCCTGGGCCCTTTAAGTCCCGTGGTGTTAAGCCTGGAGGGGGGCCCCTACTCACCCTCTATCCGCTCACAGAGCTTGTGCAGGCCCTGCAGGGGGCAGCCCTCGCACAGCTGGGCAGGGGCTTTAGCCGTGTGCTGGACCGCTGCCACGGTGAACGCCTGCTTCAGGGTCATCATGATCTCATCGACCTGCTCGGAGAGAAGACACCGGGTAGCCAGGAAAATGCCCATTTCAGACGAGTGGGGCTGAGACTTCAGGACTCTGCAAAGACTTTTAAGATTTTGGGGGGAACCATTAATCACGGACTGACAGACAATGATCATCGTAATAACTGCGAGGATTCCAGTCTGAGAAACACTACGTATGCTCAAAGCTCGTAGAGGAGAGGAGGTACAAAACAGAAACAATTCTACTCTCGTGAGAAAGCCACCTCCTCGGGATCACACGTCCGCAATGACATATTTTACTGCAAGGCCGGAGGGCGGACAGGAGCAGGTTCCTCAACAACAGGACAATGGAGGACACATCCCCACAGAAGTCTTGCAGGTGGACTAGCTAGTTATTATACAGTTGTGGCGGATAATTGAAGCCAAATAACGACACGTCGAAGAAGCTCTATGGTTTGCGAAGGAAAGAAAAATCAGTGCGGTTGACACTGCACGTGAGCACGTCTTCCAGGTGAGAGCTGCTCAGTGGCACTTACCAGAGCTTCACTGGCGCACTGAAACACGTAACAGACGAAGTGAAAGCCTCCACCCCCTGAAGACTCCCGGCAGATGAACCCGAAGTGGTCCACGTGTCTGATACCCTGTGGAAGGCGGGCAAGAGAGGGAGGAGCGTTGAGCGGTGTCTGAAAGAGTCACAAGTGCCAGAAGGCAAGAGGACCGATGCGCACGGTCTTCTAGAGCACTCTAAAATCATTTCCCAGATTGTTCTGAAGTACAGTCGATACCCAATGTTACAGGAGTTTCAGGTGTACAACATGGTGAGTGTAGCTCCCACCTACCACCACACGACGCNATTACAATACCGCAGACTGTATTCCCTGCGCTGTGACCTTCAACCCTGTGACTTACGCATTCCATGCCCGGAAGCCTGCACACTCCCACCCCTCGCCCCTCTGGCAACTGCCAGTTTGTCCTCTATTTGGGTTTGTTTCTGCTTTTTTTTTCATTTGCTTTTCAGATTCCACATGTAAATGAAATCATGTGGTATCTGTCTTTCTTGAATTTATTTCACTTAGCATGATGTCCTCTAGGTCCACCCATGTTGTCACAAATGGCAAGATCTCCCTCCTTATTATGGCTGAATAATATTCCTTTGAGTATCTATACACACCACATCCTCCTCCGCCATGCATTTATGGACACTTGGATTACTTCCGTAACTTAGCTATTGTAAATAACACTGCAATAAAAACAGGGATGCATATATCTTTTTGAATTAGTGTTTTTGTTTTCTTTGGGTAAATAACCAGTAGTGGAATTACTGGATCATATGGTAGTTCTATTTTTAATATTTTAAGGAACCTCCATGCTGTTCTCCACGGTGGCTGCTCCAGTTTGCATTCCCACCAGCAGTGTACCAAGAGTTCCGTTATCTCCACATCCTTGCCAGGGATAGCTCACTGTGATTTTGATTTGTATTTCCCTGATGATAAGTGAAGTTGAGCCATCTTTCCATGTCTCTTGGCCATCTGTATGACTTCTTTGGAAAAATGTCTATTCAGGTCCTCTGCCCATTTTTTAATTAGATTATTTGGCTCTTTTGGTGTTGAGTTGTGTAAGTTCTTTCCATATTTTGGATATTAACCCCTCGTGGGATATATCATTTGCAAATATCTTTTCTCATTCAGTAAGCTGCTTTTTCATTTTGTTGTTGGTTTCCTTCTCTGTGCAAAAGCTTTTTATTTTGTTTTAATCCCAATAGTTTATTTTGGCTGTGTTTCTCTTGCTTGAGGAGGTATCTGGAAAATTCTGCGATAGCCAATGTCAAAGAGGTTACTGCCTGTGTTTTCTTCAAGGAGTTTAATGGTTTCACGTTTCACACATTTAGGTCTTTAATCCATTTTGAGTTTGTATCTGTGTACGGTGTAAGCAAGTGGTCCAGTGTTATTCTTTTGCATGTAGCTGTCCAGTTTTTCCAGTGCCACTGTTGAAGAGATGGTCTTTTCCCCACTGTGTACTCCTGACTCCTTTGCATAGATTAATTGACCATATAATTGTGGCTTTATTTCTGGGCTTTCTATTCTGTTTCACTGATCTATGTGTCTATTTTTGTGCCAGTACCATACTGTTTTGATGACTACAGCTTTGTAGCATATGTTGAAATCTGGGATTGTGATACCTCCACTTTTGTTGTTCTCAAGATTGCTTTGGCTATCTGGGGTCTTTTGTGATTCCACACAATTTTCTCAGGTACTTTAAATATCTACAAATATCTCTCAAATACGAAGATTAACATCATTCTACTAAAATATTATTCTGATTACCCCCATAATACAAGAATTGAAAACCAGAGTTTTTAATGTTCATTTTAGTGCTAAAAGGAAGTACAGAAAAGGGGACACAGAAAAATGAGAACTTTGTCAAGATACTAAAGAATAAAAAATTATTTTGAAAATCAAAAGAAGACAAAAGATTATTGAGGAAACACAACTTTACATACACATGCACACACGCATACAAACACTCAGACACAAAGGTTCAAAAAAAAAAGATTTAAAACATATTTGTACTCTCCTACAAGAACAGACAGGTAAGTTCTGAAGTACACTGGTCTGAAGAATGAGTCAAGAATCATACAAAGAACAGAGAAGCTTTTACATGTACGATATGAAGGCCAAGGCTGTACACCATAGTTTCCTAAGAGCTCTTCTGAATAAATATGTAAACTTGTTTTGGAAGTATCAACTAAGAGGCACCCTGATGCAGATAAGACATAGCCCATAAATATTAATATGTGAGTGTCTCCAGAAAGCACCAACATGCAGAGATACGAGTGCCGATAACTTGAAATTCAGGTCATCATGTACACGTGTAAGCTGCATGCTTCAGGAAATAATAAAACTGTTACATGAAAAAGCAAACCTTAAACATTAACATTTCGATAGAAAAAACAAATCGACATTAAATTCTGTGGATCATCTCACTTTCAGGTTGAACATTTTCCAATAAACGGGCAATCGCTGACATACCCTGGCATCTCGATCCATGCTCTCCCTGAGCAAGGTAAGCACATGCTAGACGTTCGTTCTCCGGGGAATAGGATTTAGAAAAATTAATTTTGTTAATGGTTCCCTATTCAACTATAAAAGGAACATTCTTTATTTTCACATTTTGGGAAAACATTCTTTATTTCACATTTCAAAGGGATTTTTTAAGTAGATCATGTTATAAATCAGCAATGAGATTTTCATTACATCTTATTAATTATGAGAAAATGGAAGCGAGGAAGTAAGAACTCAGGGTTTTAAAATACAGCCAAACAATAACTTTAAGTGATCTCTTATTTGCTAGGAAGACCCTGAGTACAACTGACATAGCTCACTATAACTGATTCTCCAAAATCTATGAAACACACCTTGGGAGATTATCAAGAAAGAACTCAAGTAGGCACTGTATTCTGAGGAAAACATCCCTAAAGAGATTCACTATTTTAAGGAAGAATAATGACTCGTACCCAAAAAGAAATTAAGAATTTTTATAAAGTAGAAATGAGCATCAATTTAAAAATACTTGTATGTATGAATATCTACATAAGACATGTATGCAGACCCACACATATACAACTGGAATTTGTGACTACAGAACATTACCACTAATAACTGAAAAAAGAAAAGTACATCTATTTTCTCCAGATTATTGTTGCTAACAGTGAACTTCTCAATTTCAAAATTATATGTATATTTTGCCTTAATATAGCAAATCAAAGGAGAAATGCCAAGATCACAAATCAAGTATACCTAGAAGGCACACATCTTGTGACCTTTAAGCACTTCTGCTGAATGACAGATAGAAGAATTCATTAAAAATGCAAATGCAAATGAGCCAATAACCCAGCTCCATTACCTGAGAGCAAAAGGATATCTCCTTAAAATTTTTCTCCAATGCTATTTTTTTGGTGTCAGGACTGATGAGGTAAACTTCAGACTGGCCAATCTTAAAAGACAAAAAAAGAAACTAGTTTTTCATGGAAGTTGAATTCAATGTTATTATACAAACATTCTCATTCTGTGACCTATGAAAATACAGACTAAGAGGGGAAAGCTCCTGTAAGATTCTGACTATTTTGCTGTGGAGAATCACCTCCAGAGGTGTCGGCTGACCCTACAGATCTCGGGTAGCCCAGGACACCTGCTAGTACGTTTACCCACATAAGACAGCGGTCTTCTTTGAGATCAAAGACCCAAATATCCAAAAGTTAGCAACGAAACCGCAGAGGCCACATCTCCCCTTTATAAGGAAGTGAGGTTTCTATAAAAGTAAAGCTTCCAGAAAACGAAAGCTCCTCTTTTGAAACTTCCAAAACACTTTCTATTAACTGTTTTACTGAAAAGTCTTTTAAAATTATTGTTAAAATAACCTACCATTTGTTGAGGAGATAACTATGTGTTAGGCATTTAAATACTACTTACTTGACTTCTTAAAGTTAGAGCATTAGTATAGTTAACACTGCCTTACCACCTTGTGTCAGCGTGATCAACTCCATTCTAGGGGAGGACCCTGTTGCAACAGCTCATCCCTCCCTCAGGGCCTCTCACTTGCTGCTCCCTGAACCCAGGTTACTCCAGCTGGAAGAATATCTAGTTGGCCACACTGAACCTCTGCTCAGTGAAAATCACTTCCTCCAAGAAGCCTTCCTGGAATCCCCAGATGTTCTCACAGCATCTTCTACTTCTCCTTTGTGGCACTGACCAGAACTGTAATGAGACAATTACTCAAACACTCAGGTGTCAGTCCCCCTTACTGGAACCTAAATTCGGCGTGGGCAGAGGCCATGGCTGCCTTGTTCACTGCTGTTACTGCAAGCATGTTGCAAGGGACCCTGCATACAGTAGTCACACATTAAAAACTTGAACATACATGTGCTGAGCAGCTTTCACAATGACACGAAAGAATTTTTCTTTTTAAAATATACATCACAGACTAAAGCACAGGCCTGAGTGCCGACATAGCACTCTTTCCAATACACGACAAAGAGAGGAAGAAAAGTCTTATTAACCCATTGACACATCATCTTCATCTTAAACCTGCTTACATCCAGCATCGCCTTAACCTAAGTAGCAGCTTCCTTACCCATCGGCCATCTCTCTGCCTTGAGTTAGGCACAAGAACATTACACCTCCAGTAATTTAGCTCTTCTAGAATACCAGTCACGACATTCTAGAAGGGGGCCAAAAACCAATCAGTTCCCTAGATCATCAGAGGCCAGCTCACAGCTGGGAAGGCCCTGGGGACTCCCAAGGAGGGCAAGCCCATCCAGAGGAGCCCAGAGCAGCATAGAACCCAGGAACCCCAAGTGCCAAGGACAGATTCCCTGTCCATTCCTTTCCTGGCACTTGGCTATCAGTTTACCAAACCTCTTCGAGAAAAACAGGTGGCTAAACTACTATTTCAGTTTGGGTACAAATTTCAAATATTATCTTATCCCCAAATCCAATTATCCTGATTAACAAAGGATAAATGTTTTATAAATTAATAGAAACAGTAAAGACAGAATATTTTCCAACTAAAAGATTTTGTTGGAATATATATCATTGAAATTAATATACATTTTAAAAATCCTTTTGGGGGCCTCTTACATATGTGCCCTGTTCCTTCCATTGAAAAGGTCTCTTTCAACTAAGGGGGGAGGGATGGGTAGAGATAAAAACAAACAAGGATAGAAGATGGACTCTCTCTAGGTTTCCAACGATGATTTTAAAGGCCTAGGACTAAAGTAAGGATTTTATCCTAAGAAAAGGATTATTCACTATAAAAATACATGGATTCACGCATAAATCCCAAACAATTTGCTATGAATCCTTTCCTCAATAAAGCAGACTGAACACGTTATCTCACACTGAGGATGAGCCCAGGGCTTGATGATATTTTACCGTGAACAGCATAGTTCGATTTTCCTCAATATCTGTCGGCTGCACAATATTGTGTCCGCTAATGAGGTGGTTCTCAATGTCGTTTTCCTCAAAGGAGCTGAAAAAACTACTACTTCGCAGGCTTCCATCTTGAAATTCCTTCTTAAAGGCCAAAGAGCGCAGCCCCGGCTGGGAGAAGGATTTGCGCATGGGCCTCCGGCCCTGCTCCCCGTTCCCCACCGGCTGCAGCACAGATCGGAACTTATCCGAGAAGGAAAGGCCTCCCGCGGGATTTGGGGTTTCAGAATTCTGGGAGACCAAGTCGAATTCGGCTTTCCTGCTGCAACTGACGTGATTGAACTTCTCAATGCACTCGTCGATCAGGGCCGGAGGAGCCTTCTTGTGGGCCACGGTCACCCGGCCACAGAAGAGCACCTCAAACTTCTTGGCAAACGTGTCATCAAACTCAGACGGGCAGTGGAGCTCCTCCTGGCGGGCAATCTTCCCAGCCTGGCGAATGGAGCTGATGATCTCCGGCACCTGCCAAGAAAGGGAGAGTGTTACTTGGAACCCGCAGTAGCCAGTGCTCCCACGAGGCACACACACGGCACGAATATACGAGCAGCCTACACTCTGCTCTCCCCGACCTCCCCCCTGCGTGTGCCGGGTCCTGAAGTAGGAGCCCATGGGGAATCTGAGACCGCAAACGCCTTCCCACGAGAGGGAAATGCACAACTTGCACACACAGGAGAAGGGGAACGGTATTTATTAAGCACCTCTGACGTGCCAGGGACTACGCTAGAGGATTCGCATGGCCACAACACTCCACAAGGTTAAGTGACTAGCCCACGGACACACAGCCCAATGTGGCGAGCCTCGGAGTCAAACCCGGGTTAGTCCCACGGCAAAGCCAGGTCCTCTCCGCAGCTGCTGTCACCTCCCTAAGAGGTTTGTCTCCAATGTGGCTCACCAAAACATGATGCAAGTTTTCTAGATGTCATGGCAGTGTATCTTGGAGAGTCTTCCACAATAAATGGGTGGGATGAGGATGACAAGTGACGACTGAAATTATCTATAAAACATTTCTTCAAATCACATCCTTATTTTTTCCTTCAAGGATAACTGGCAATTTATTAGTCAGTTCTCTATTTCCTAACAGTTGACCGGTATTGACTACAGAGCTAGGAGGCTTTAACGAAGGAGTGAGCAACCAAGACAGTGTCATTATCAGGGCAACAAACTGCGCTTCTTCCCACACAGACTCCAGAGCCTTTGGGTTCCACGCAGAGCCATGATCAAGAGAATGAACAAAAGGGTCTCGTGTGCTGTTATCGTCCCTACTGCTACACGTCTCATCAGGAGCTTCTGACGAGAGCCTTCGAGGCAGCAGCAGACGTGAAGATGGATCTGCGACCGCAGGAAGGATCTGTGAGGTCACTCAGGTGAGCTACAGCCACGATACCAAAACACAGGCATGAATTCAATCTTCCTAAGGAAGGCCCTGGTTTTCGTTATGACCTAACACCCAAAGCAATTTTTTTCCTTTTTTTCTATGTAAGAAAATTCAATTTAAGGCCCGATACCCAGAGGCTCGAAGTCTTCTAACAACATTATAGAGGAAAGAACAACAACAAAAAACCCGTTAACAATTCAGGTCGAAGATCAACATATACAGTAAAGGGACATGGTTGTAGATTTAAAACATATGCTTCTATGCTGTAAGACCCAATGACTCAAAAGATTTTTCTCTCTCTGATTGCACATCAAGCGCGTCTTAAAGTTGGTACCTCTGCTGTAAAGATTATGATACATCCTTCCAAGGTATCTGATCATGCAAAGAGTTCAAATATATTTAGGTATACGCTATAGTTTAAAAATTGATTACTGAAGTATAGGAGCTAAATAATACTAAATAAACCAAAATTTCAACATCTGTCAAGCATGAATTTGCACTACTTGCTTGTGCAATAGCACACTCTCCCACTGCCAGACAACACATCCCACGGAAGCCTGAAAATGGTTACTAGAAAAGATGACAGGACAGAGAGGAGAGGGAGGGAGGGAGGAAGCCCAGGTTCCACTCACACCTTTGCCAACAAGTCACTATAGGACATTGACAAGAACTGCCTCCATTTCTTTAAAAAAAAAAAAAAAAAAACTTGCAAGATTTTTCAGGTAAAAGGTATTTCTGAGAAGTAAAGAATTTTCAAAGAAAAATAACTAATTCATGCAAGTAAAGAACCTCACCACTTTCCTGACCAATTCTATGAAATTATTTTTTCAGGAGTCACATGAATCTTCCCCATGGTGAAACTTACTCTCTGAACAGAAGTCTTACACAGGCTACTGAGGCTTGTTAAAGTAAGGGTCATTTCTATATGCTGGGTCTTCCACTGCATCTGAGGTAATGGCGTCTTTCATTACGTAACCAAAGTGCAGAGAAAATGTGTGAGTCGTGTGAATTTATGGTGACTCAATAGTAAACAGCACAGAGAGAAGACACAAAGTAGAATCTGATTGTTCCCCCACTTCTCAAGGTCAGGAGAGGCTGAACAGCAAATCACAACCTTGGTCAGGGTTGAGGCTGTGGAAGTTTTTCGAACGGCCAGCCTTTCCTACACACTAATCACAACCTGTAGGAGACGGGCGTCAAAGCCCAGTGCCCCCACTCCTTGCTCTGGTGAACTGTAACATGGGCATAAAGGAGACAGCGGGGGTTAAAAAGAACCACTGGGATCCTGACAAGAATATAACCATCTCACAATAGTTGACAGCATATTGCCAAACGTATTTTCAGCCATAAATTGTCAACGGTTAAAAATCCAATGTTTTAAAATTATCATAAGTAAAACAGGAGACTTTTTCAATAAAAAACGGACTCCACCTGTGTGTACATTTGTAAATCTGCACTGAGAGTTTAGTTCCCTTTACCAGAACAGACCTGGAGAAATGAAGGCATAATATCCACTTGTGAGGAAATCCTGAATTCTCCATGCTTTTAACTCTGTCCTGGACTCACCTACGGTGTTACTTGTCGCACAAGGGGACAGAGTCATTTACTTCATTGTATTTCCAAACTTTTCTCTAGGTATCACTAGATGCCAGGAGGTAGGGATCCAGAAACAGGGGATGGAAGCAAGGCGGCCCTGCCCAGGCGGGGAGCGGGGCCCCCAAGAGATGCTTAGTTAGAACGTTTACAGTACTGAGATGGGGTCTGGGGGAGCCTGGAAGAAGACGGGAGTCAAGAGAAAGGCTGAATAAAAGCTTCTGGAAGACAGAATACACAAGATTTGGCGGCTATCTAGATGGGGGAGTCGAGGGCATGGAAGCCAGCACGTGGCTTGCAGAGTCGGCCTCAAGCTGCGTGAGCAGGGGACACGGAAGGAGCAGCTTTGTGGAGATGACGTGAGGAGTTTGGCTTTTGCACATGTTGAGTCAGACCAGGAGGACCTGAAAGTAAAACATCCAGCAGGCAGCTGGGCAGCTGGGCCTGGAGTCCAAGACAGGAGATGTCGACTGCGACGTCAGCAGCTCACGCACAAGAGTGGCTGCCCCCTGGGAACAGAAGAAGGCGAAGTAAAAGAAGAAGGCAGGCATGGGAGCACAGGCCACACCAATGTTTCAGACGTAAAGAAACTGAGGAATGGAAGGTGGAGGAGGAGGAACCAGAGCGTCAAGGATGACGTCAGAACGTCAACCAAGGGAGAGGGGCCACTGAGAACCAGCAGCTGCTGGAGTTGGCAGCTCAGAGAGATATGTAAAAATAAAGAAGGGGGAAATGTCAATAGTAACCCCTAAAATAAGCATAACTGAACTGAAAAGTGTCTCAAGGTAAAACTGCAGTCTCTGAGAACATAAACTTCAAATTACAATATTTACTGCAAATACACTGACCCCATTAGGGCAAATACACTGAGACCACTGGAGTTTATTTCCACTGATACGATCTGGGAACTTTTAACAAAATCTTTTTTTAGTATAGTCACAGCAGTAATATCTACGTCATTTCTGATCCCAGATAAGCAGATAGAGTAAATCAAAGCTAACTACAGCAAAAACAAGAACCTGAAAAGCATTATACTAGCATAAATTCAATAAGGGTTTGAGATTTTTTTTTTTCCTTTTACATTGGGAATCACAAAAACATGTTAATTAAAATGAATCACCAATAATAAAAAAAAAAGGCCCAGTTCTGACATAAAATTTATTAAACTGCTCTTCTGTCAACCTATTTGAGTTTATACTAAAGCTCCTTTTTAAAGTAAATCTGCACTATTTCACAACCAAAACAACCCTCTTTTGAATTCACATACTAAAAAAGCACGGTATCACAGTACATATGCGTGTTGTTTCTGCAGCAAGCTTAAGTGAATATTGTTTCTATAAGTCACCAGAAAATGATACTTAGTGTAAGAGAACTAGAAACATTTATTTCTGTAAATAAAGTCCTTATTTAAACATTTGGGTCAACTTTTTTGGTAAGGATTTAGGGATTTTAAAGGATTATAAACACACTGCAAGTGTAATTTTACACACAAGGACTGAGGAAAGAGCTTCTAAAACAGTATTTAGAATGAAAAGTCATTTTACTTTACATTTATACTTTTGTTTTGCTGCCAACTGGTAACAAATAAATATTAAATGAGTCTGAAGAAGCCTGGAGTTGTATATAAAACTTTAGCATTTTTTCCTGTTATTTAACAGTAAAACATTACCAAACTGCAAAAATAAGGCAGACCACGCTGTGCTTTGTCCCTTGGATGAAATGTTCTCTCACAGCAAAAAGTAAAAACAAGCACTTCTAAGAGAAAACTATTCTGCATAATTATTTTCCAGAAGGAACAGACTTGTGTTTCATTTTTGTTGGTAAGGAGTGGTTTTTACATCCGTTGGTCAGAAACAAGGTAAATATAGGGGAAGAAAATGAAATTAAATCAAGTATTTCCTCTATCTTACGTGTCTTAAATTTTATACAAGACACTTAAGGCAATATCTTCTTACAAGTGCTCACAACTTAAATTATTTAAAGAGAGTAAAACAGGAGTCTGACCCCATCCAGATACAACACACGTGGGCTCCCGTGTTGTCCAAGAGCACAGCTTGTTGAGACTAGATTCAACACAGAGACGTGAATACACCTCATACGGTGAGTAAGATGGGATTCTTCTGACCTGAGAGGCTCGCGGTCTAGGAAATAAGAGACACTCTAAATATGCGATTTCCAGTATAATGTGGCAGATGCTAGACCACAAACAGCACTAAAGCGACTGAATGTGTGGAGAAGGTGGGTCCTGAGTAGAGGCCTCTTAGCTGCCTGTTGGTCACGGATCCCCAGGGTAAACTAATGCCTCAACTCCTGCTTTACGCTTACCATTAGCCCCATGGTCAGACTCATGGGTGAGGTCTTCCCGAAAGAGAGACCAGACGCGCTCATTCGCTGACTGAGGCAGCAACGGCACCTAGGAAATGCTAATGACCGCGGGCCCTTACACGGGGCCACCCACCTCATTCATCCTCTTCCTTCTATCCTGTGGGTCTTGATCTTCACTCTTATGTAAAACTTAAGTAGTATTCAGCTTCCCTAGCCTGAAATGGCAAATGGGACACACTCTTAGCTTTCAGATCCCATGAAAAGAGTCTCTGCAACACAAAACCCAGCATCCGACTCCAAAACAATCATTTGAAAGGTTCACTACAACCTTTTGTCAAAACCAACATGCTTCTACAAATGTTTAAAACAATGAGACAAGAATTCAACCTCAGTGTTTTAACAGCTGCAGGAGCTAACAAACGTGGGTGGGAGACGGTAAGCAAGGAAGAGAGAGAAGGGAATCTGGGAGACTGTAAAATTATTTTGTGACTTCTCTAAAACAATGTTTAAAAGTCAAAACATTTTGATTGGTTAGCATAGATATTGACAGATCATGGAATAAATCACTGCATGTTCAGCCTGCGAACCTAGGTCCTCAAAGTCCAACCCTCTTCAGTGAATGCACTAGCCCTCCACTCAAGCAGGGAGACCTGCCCCACCCCAGCCTCGACGAAGCAGCCTGTTTGCAGGTGGGGCCCTGGCATCTGCAGTGTCCACGAGCGCTAGGCAGTGCGGACAGGCAGCATCTCTGATATATCTATCATTCATCTGTTCTTTCTCGTGTCCTAAGGTAAGGAACGCTCCCTCCTCACCCTGTCCCCACAGCATTATACCCAAACCCTACTGGATGACTAGGGCCTTGGCAAGCTGTGTGTTTTAGCAGCACTG
Source organism: Ursus maritimus (assembly GCF_017311325.1). NCBI lineage: Eukaryota > Metazoa > Chordata > Mammalia > Carnivora > Ursidae > Ursus > Ursus maritimus. Next base: position 51,959,534 of record NW_024426996.1, read on the forward strand.
ACACGGCCCAGCTGCACAGATCCTCACCATGCTTGTGGCGGAGATGAACAAACTAGCCAAGACCAAAAGAAAAAACTGTCACACAGATATGTGACAGGCTGTTTATACTATTTAAGGGCAAATTTGGTTTGCAAATAAATTCACCGCATCTCTGAAGTCTCAGCTCATTAAATACATAGGTGTGAATGCCCTATAAGAAATACTACTGTACGGGGAATACTACTGTACGGGGGGCTCCTGGGTGGCTCAGTCGTTAAGCACCTGCCTTCGGCTCAGGGCGTGATCCCAGAGTCCTGGGATCAAGCCCTGCATCAGGCTCCCTGCTCTGCTGGGAGCCTGCTTCTTCCTCTCCCACTCCCCCTGCTTGTGTTCTCTCTATCACTGGCTGTCTCTCTCTCTGTTAAATAAATAAATAAAATCTTAAAAAAAAAATGTTACTGTATAATTCTGATCAAAGTTTACTTCAAAATAATCTCTCAGGGGCGCCTGGGTGGCGCAGTTGTTAAGCGTCTGCCTTCGGCTCAGGGCGTGATCCCGGAATTCTGGGATCGAGCCCCACGTCAGGCTCTTCCGCTGGGAGCCTGCTTCTTCCTCTCCCACTCCCCCTGCGTGTGTTCCCTCTCTCGCTGGCTGTCTCTCTCTCTGTCAAATAAATAAATAAAATCTTTAAAAAAAAAAAAAGAGACAAAATAATCTCTCAAAGATTAAGAAATGCTCACAAATATAATGAACTCTCAGTTAATCATGGCAAGCCCCCATATTAGTTTTGCATGTTACATAATCTTTGTAAAGGGACACTGGGGTTCCTTTCCTACAAGGCAGAGGGAACTATAAACATGTAAACGTACTAGGAAAAAACATTAAACAAAGCGCTGGTTCCTTCTCCAGGACACACACCACAATCAGTTTTTATAAATGACGCCCTTTTGAAATTTTGCCACTGAGAGATCATTAATAAAGAAATATTTGGTCATATAGTATGTATTTGTTCATAAAACAGCAAAATCAGCCAAAACACTGGGCACCAATACAGTTTTGCTTCTACCTAAAATCATCCAGGGCCAAATACATTAAACTTATGAAAACTGATTTTCAAGCTAACAAGTGCCCATATGTTATCTTTTCATGTCCAAATCACTCATCTTAGATGAAACACTTACAGGAGATCTGGACTTTCTATCGGGCAACAGACACGAGTCTTTTCACCTGTTCTCATTTATGCCTCAAAACAAAAGTCTTTGAGAAACGCAGAGCAGTTAAAAGCTAAATTAAGCCCCTAGTGCAGGCGCCAGGGCCCTAACCCAGGGCATCCCGGACAGACACGTGTCCCGGCTCACCAACAGACGCATGCAAGGACGGTTACAGCATTTCTAACAGCCAAAGCCAGAGACAAAACACTGCCCAGCAACAGAACTGACAAGTATGTGTGATATTCATATAATCAAAAACATGCAGGAGGAGAATAAGCGAACTATGCTATGTGCAACAACATGGGCAAATACTCATCGTGTTGAGTAGAAACAACACGTAGAACAGAATCACATGGTAGAATTCCACTTTTGCAAAATTTCAAAAACAGGCAACACTGAACTATGATGACAAAAGATAGGATAGCTATTATCTCTGGAGGAGGAGTGACTGGGAGTGGGCCTGTGGGGCTTCTGGACTGTTCCATTTCTTCATCTGGGCACTGGCTGTATGAGATTATTCAAACTTTGAAGTCACTGAGTATATGATTTATGTATAATTCTGTTTGAATAACATCAATGAAAACTTTATGAAAAAAATAACATTTTCACAAGCATGACAGAATCTGAGTGAGAAAAGGGTAAAAAAAAAAACTAGCCCAAAGTTACCCAGGTAATAAGCTCAAGAGTCAGGACAGCACCTTCCTGATGCCAAGACACATCGCTTTCCAGCACACCAAGACTTCATTCTCAATTCAAAAAGACTTCCCAGTTCCTGGGAGGGTCCGCGTGTTTTCTGGCTTTGGTTCGGGAGTTTCTTGTTTTGGTCTTACATGGAATCCAGTGCCCCCTCCCCTAATAATGAGTAGTGCCTCACCCCACCCTCATTCCAGTGGTTCAATGGCACAGACAGGTCCAGCCCCAGCTAACAAGTGGACTGGCAACCCCAGACCAAACCAACCAGCATATTCTATTACCCCACCCACAGTAGAATTAGTTCAGTGTTGGTCACATAACCCAGTCCAGACCAGGACTGGCAGGCCTATGTGTTCTAAGGAATTGGTGGAAAAAAGAAACTTGCTGTGGCTTTAGACCAGTGGTTCTCCAACCCGGGGCAATTCTACCCATCACCATCCCCCCCGCCCAGGGGACATCTGGCAATGTCTGGAGATATTTTGGGTTGTCACAACTGGAGGGTAAAAGCTGCAACTGGCATCTAGTCAGCAGAGGCCAGGGATGCTGCCACACACCCTACAATGCATAGGAGAGCCCCCCACAATTAAGAATTATCTTGCCCAAAATGTAGTATTGCCCAGGTTGAGAAATCCTGCTTTTGGACTTAAAATTCTGAGGACATAAGCCTGGAATTTCTGGTGCTATCACAAATAAAGCCATGCTAGGTAGTTCCAGAGGAGGTGAAACAAAGACAGGGAAGAAGAAAATGGAAGGAAGAGGGTGAGAATGATGGTTCTGATGTTCGAGGACCTGGATCCAGCCATGCCTGAAGCCAATCAACTGGGATTCTTGTGCTAATAAATTTTTGACTATGCCATTTTACACTGGGTGTCTATCAGCTGCAACTAAGAGTCCTGTTCACTGTATAAAACATTTTACGTCAAATTCTATGGTGAATACAAGGATGAATCACACATAGATCCTGTTCTTCAGGTAACCTACAATCTAGACAGAGGGGATAAAGAAATAGACAAATGACTCAACAAAGCAGAATGCCAACACTACAGGAGTAGAAGTGCTAAGAAAGGGTAAGAAGATAGAGAGACGCAAAATCTCAGTATGGAGTACATTTCAAATAAATTATCAAGAGCAAATAGGAAGATTCAAATATTTACCAAACTCTACCCTTACAATAAAATGAGCCACCAAAGACCCTCAGGGAGTCCAACTGACTCAATTGTTTTCCCTATAAAAAGGGGGAACATATAAAATTTTAGATCACATCAAAAAATGTTCAGAAAGAGCCAAAGTAGATTTCACGTTTGAATGACTTGTTTACACATTATTCCCAAGTCTCTCTGCTCCCTGCCACATTAAATGAGAAAGGGCTGTAATCACATACAATACACGAAAGAACTAAGGAATAGGACCAAAAAAACGTGGGTAATTTACAAAGTATCCACACACTGCCGTACACACAGGTCTGAAGGAGCCACTCAAAGATGACTCTGCTCGTCTCCAAAGCTTAACTTTCTTCTCCTTGCACCAGAGTCCACGCTACAGCTGGAGTGGAGCCAGTCCTCAGCGACTGGGGCCCCTGGGACAGCACATGGCCCTGCCCCTGCTTCCGGGCTCCACGGCCCTCCTTTGCTGACCTGTGAGCAGAATCCACCTCAATGGAAAACACAGCAAAGGAATTTTCCAGTGTCCACCAGATCTTCAAGGGTAGGACCTAGGTACAGGCTTTCCTCCCCCAAAGAAACCAAACGGATCAAGGAGAGCTTCCCTCCGCCAGGTGCAGGGTTCAGAGCCAACAGTAACGAGGCAACCCCGAGGCTGTACCCGTGCTCAGAACCTCAGCAACTGGGCACCGGGCTCGAACAGCACCGCCCACGCAGCACATCAACACACCCGTCCCTAAGCCACACGGTCTAGTCTTTGTAATCAAATCAGAAACTTCTCAGCATGACGTGCAACACGTGAGGCTCACAGACAGCATCTTACAATCGGACTTTGTGTACTTAAAACACACTGAATGGAATCAGTTTATCAGAATGGAGGCCAAATACTGAAAAATGTAGGCTTTGCTCTCGAATTCTTCCCCTCCCTGTCCGCTTGTTTTAACAGGAAAATAAAGCTATGTTTTCCCCTCTGGGATGCCTTCCTCTTACATACGTGCACTCTGCACCCCAGTCCCTGGGACCTCGGCTCCCAGTCAGCACCAGCCACCGTGCCTCTGGGCCAACTGGGCGGACGTCTCCAGGTTGAGCCGAGAGATCAAGATGTTGCAGGCAGGTTCCTACAGAGAAGGGACAGAGAGGAGGAACACCTTGCCCCCACCTCTTCCTCCCTTCCAGGGGCTGAGGTCAGGACCCTCAGCTGGGCCCCATCAAGGCCCTGGCCAGGCTGTGGTATCTCACCTTGCTGTGAAAGGGCCAACCTCAAGGACCATGTAAAACCGCCTCCTTCTTAAACAAAGCAGCAGGATGCATTCTTTAGTCCTCTTTATTTCTAGTAAGTTTAATACACATCCACGTAAAAGAAAAATACAGAAGCATACAAAGTTGCCCATATAATCCCAAACCCAGAAAGAGCCACAGTGAACAGTTTGGTTTTTCTGACATGTGGTTCTTTGCCTATGCCAAATGCTAATTTCCTTTACCCAAAAAAAAAAAAAAAAAAAAAAAAAAAAAAAGCGTGTGTGGGGAATCAGCGTTCTGCAACTAACTTTTATCAGCATGGGCATACTGCAGGGACCGGTCATCCCCTAGAGACGCATCTCACTCCTTCCTGATAACCACAGCATCGATTCATTCACTGAAACACTGTACACACAGGAATACCCCCCCCAAAAAATTGAACCTACTCAGGATCCAGTTCCAATGAACCTGATGCGCGTGTGTGGGGAATCAGCGTTCTGCAACTAACTTTTATCAGCATGGGCATACTGCAGGGACCGGTCATCCCCTAGAGACGCATCTCACTCCTTCCTGATAACCACAGCATCGATTCATTCACTGAAACACTGTACACACAGGAATACCCCCCCCAAAAAATTGAACCTACTCAGGATCCAGTTCCAATGAACCTGATGCCAGCTGTTATGAACGCTGCCCAATACGCCATTCTGGCAAACGTGTGATGAGCATCCCATTCTTTGCATAAACCACCTGGACCCCAGGGCGCCTGGATGGCTCGGTCAGTTAAGCATCCGACTCTTGGTTTCGGTTCAGGTCGTGATCTCAGGGTCCTGGGATGGAGCCCTGCGCTCAGCATGGAGTCTCCTTGAGATTCCCCCTCTCCTCCTTTTGCCTCTCTCGCGTGTGCTTTCTCTCTCTAAAAAAAATAAAATCTTAAAAAAAAAAAAAGAAAAAAACTGCCGGGACCCCTATTTGTTGTTTTCGAGTAGTATGGTGTGTGTGCACATTTTATGGGAGGGAGGTGAGTAGGGGGGAAGTGGAAACTATGAGAATGAAGCCAGTGTTGCCTGCTGGACGGGAGAGGAGCATCCCACGGCAGGGAACGGGCCTCTAGGAGCAGACACTGAAACAGAATCGGCCCTAAGAAGACAGAAGGGAACCCTCTCCGCTGCAGGTCACAACTCTGAGGAGAAAGTCAGCCCCGGCTCCTACGCAGCAGCAGCTGTGAGTCTCCGACAGATCCTTGGGGCAGTTGTGTAACCGGAAATGCTGACAGAGGCTCCAGCCTCTGCAACTTCACGTGCACGTCTGGGCAGGTCACCCACTTCCTAGAACCTCAGTCTCCTCTTCTATCAAAGTGGGGCTTGCAGGATAAAAACTAAACAATAAACGTGAAAGTTGTTAGTATAAAGCCTTGCACGTATTCACTCCCAATGACTGCTAGCTGTTCCCTTCATGTCTACAAAGTCGGAAAAGATCGACTCCCTAGGAAAGTGACAGTACCCGAGGAGCCCAAGCCACATGAAGCAGCCCTGGGGTCCGAGGCCCCAGCTGGACAGCAAGAGAAGCCCAGTACCACTGACCCACCAGACACCTGAGCAAAGACGCCACGTTGGAAAGGAATCATCTAGACCTCGCTGCCCCACAGGAAGCCAGGCAGACAAACTGCCCAGCGGAGCCCTTCCCAAATTCCTTACCCACAAAACCACCTACATAATAAATGGTTGTATTAAGCCATTAAAAAAAAAATTTTTTTTTACCTTAAGTAACAGTGCCCAAAGGCAACGGGCTTGCTATTATTCCAACGGCCTTTCAGTGCAGAACAGACAAAAATTTATTCCATACCAGCCAGCAAACAGATAATGCCAGTCACATCAAGAATCTGACCATCTTCCCAAACATCCAGTAGGCAGAAGAACTCTCCCCTACCTCACCCCAACCCAACCTTCCAGCAATCCCAGATATGTAAAATCAGGAATGCTCTGATTAAAATGGAGCTGGAGAAGCAGAACATTCCTTTCCCCTCCTTCAGCCAGCCCTGAGGTATCACAATGACCCACAGAAACAGAGTGTGGAAACCACTGCCTAAAAAATACACAGGTCTGTGGGTGGCAAGCAGTTTTTCTAGCCCGCAGAACAGCTCCACCGACCTCAGAGCATAAGGCACCTGGATGCCTGAATGTCTGCTCTCAGAGAGAATTACTGTCTATTTTGTTCACTGATGTAGCCCCAAGTGCCCATCACAGTGCCTGGCACACAGCAAGTACTCAATAAATTTGCTCAATGTATGATGGCAATTCAAAATAAAAATTTAGTGGGGCACCTGGGTGGCTCAGTCGGCTGAGTGTCTGACTCTTGGTTTCAGCCGAGGTCATGATCTCAGGGTCTTGAGATTGAGCCCCTTGTCGGGCTCCACACTCAGTAAGGAATCTGCTTGAGATTCTCTCTCCCTTTCCATCACCCTGTGCCCCCCACCCCATGCGTGCACGCACTCTCTCTCTAATAAAAAAAAAATCTTAAAAAAGAAAAAAATGTAGTGACTTTAAGGTTTTTCAGTGATGACAAATATCTCAAGGAGATCTTAGAAGGGAACCACAATAAATCTGTAGTATCTCCAACACAGTGTATGAGTGTATGCGAACAAGTATTTGCTGAAGAACAAATGCTGTAAAAATAGTAAACCAGAAACAGTGGGACTAAGTCCTTCTGGATTATAAGACTTTTCTAGACAGCTGAAGGCTGACCCCTTTAAACACTTAAGCTATTTTTATTTTCACCATTTTTAGATGGGAATCATTTAGCATATTTTATTTAAAGACTACAGAGAATGAAGTTTAACCCTTCCTATTTTGCAGCACGCATGTATTACGATGACCAGCAGAGCTACTGAGGTTGTGTTGAACTGGGTACCCCTGTGGGTTGGAGCAACAGGCAAGACTATATGGGATTAGTGGGCATCTCAGGTGAGAGCCGGGATCTCAGCTTTTTGTTACATATCCCACATTCCCACCAATCTTCCCTAAGCAAATGTTGGCATGCTCTTCTCCCAAATGCATCCCAGGGACCAAAGCAGAGGTTCCTAAACTTGTGTCTCAGACAAGCATAGTGACAGCATAGTGAAGCCTATGGACTCTTCTCAGAATGAAGTTTTTAAATGTACAAAATAGAATACAAGAGAATACAAAAGCACTTAATGATACTAAAAGGGAATTATCCAAATAATTATGATATAGCATGTGCTTATTACCATATTTGACACGATCTAGAGGCAAGTCAAATAAATGCTGTAATTCACAGTAATGATGCACATCCACAGTATTTTTTAGAAATGTGTGACTGTAGGGTCGTCTAGGTGGCTCCGTCAGTTAAGAATCAGATTCTTGGTTTTGGCTCAGGTCATGATCTCAGGGTCTTGAGATGGAGCCCCACATCGGGCTCCTCACTCAACGGGGAGTCTGCTTGAGGATTCTCTCCCTCTGCCCCTCCACCCACTTGTGTATGCACAACCACATGCACTCTCTTTCTCAAACGAAGAAAAAATTTTAAACATTTTATTTGAGAGAGAGAAAGAGAGAAAGCGCATGCACGCTCACAAGTGGGGGGAGGGGGAGAGGGAGGAGTAGACTCCCGGCTGAGCAGGGGGCCCCAACTCCCGGCTGAGCAGGGTCCTGGGATCATAACCTGAGCTGAAGGCAGACACTTAACTGACTGAGTCACCCAGGTGCCCCTAAACAAAGAAATTTTTTAAAAAATGTATAACTACTGTAACGCAATATGAAAATAACTGATTTTATTGATGTTACTGTCACAGAAGCTGCTAATGCTACTGGATTTGATGACCGAATTCATAATTGAAGGAAATGTTAAATTTTAGCTACAAGTCAGTAAAAATAAAGATGCAATTTTTTCCCCTAGTTCATGGACCACCCCATCCCCCACCCCAGATCCCATGGACTAAAGGAAGCGCAGAGGGAAACAGGTACATACAACTAACTCAAAGATAACACCACCACCACCACCACCAGGCATGTCTCCCGGGGCCAGAGTGCGTATTTACTGTATATATGAATAATGCAACAAAGCCATCACACCATGCCAATGCAAACGCAAATCCAACTGAAAGTGGGAAAGCTGCACCAGAAGCTATAGCCATCAAAATCTACAAAGAGAAATTAAAATGGAATGAAGCCATCAATATGGAGAGTAAATTCCAACTGAGTAAAACCCAAGTGTCCATTAGTTAGAGTTATGGAATTAATTTCTACATAATGCAAATTCTTCATCAATATAAAAACATTACAACTCTTTTCAAATGTTACCAAGACTCAAATTTAAGTCTGATGTGATTTACTGCCCAGCTAGTCCTTGAATCTGACAATTTAGTCTAATAAACAAACAGATGGAAGATTATTTTCTACTGTAAACTTCATATTATCCCTGCCAATGGGAGAAGAGGAAAAATGTGACAAAATAAATACCTTTGAATCCTCATTTCAGGAAATTTATTTGGCTTGCGGCTCACATTTGACAACAGAGGAGCCTTTATTCTAGAATGTCCCTCCACCAACTCTCCACTACCACCTGCCCATTCTTCCAGATCCAGCTCAAACATCTCCTCTGCTCCATTCCCCAGGTTCCCGTGGAACCTGGCCCTCTGCTGTCACATAGGTCAACACACTGAGTTTATCTCCCACACCACACTTTGGGTAAAGGTAGAATAGTGTTTAATTCATTGTGTGGGCCACGCAGACCTTGTCAGAGCATTTACTTAACACACAACTTGAATGTGGGATGAAAATAAATGGCAGTTTTCTATTTCTCCACCTTAACGTTCAAAGTGGATATTGTAATATTAATTAAACTCAATTTAAACATATTTACTTGAAATACATCAAAGTGCTATAGGTAAACTCTAAATAGCAATGAAAGGAACAATGAAAGGGCTTTATTTTCTAACCTCACCTAAAATCAGGTAGAGAAATCAGGTCCAGCCCCCATATTTCATATAACCCTGTGCACACTATCAGGAGGAAAAGCCAAACTTCGGACACCTTCACTTGTATCAAGTTCATACAGCATCTCAGGAACTAACACCACTTCCTGGCACTAACTGTGTCAGACACTGTGTTTCACACAAATTATCTCACTGAATCCTCCCATCAAGCCTCTGAGAAAGGCATTTCCACTTTACAGACATGCAGACGCTCCTGGGTCGGGGTCTGCGCCGGGCACCAGGGCTGTACGCAAACGTCACCACTGGGAGTGGGGCTGAGACGGGACACTATTTAGGAAACAAGGCGAGGGAGGCCCTGGGAGTGACAGCAGCCTCGCTCGGCAGGTGAACAGTGCAGAAGCACCCACTGCTGGGGAGCAGGCAGTGGGGAGGAGAGGCCCGGCACCCAGTCTGTCCAGGCCTGCCTACAAGCCCCGGGTGGGACAGGTGGGGGTGGGCCCACGTGCCTCCCAGCGGACCACAGGGCCTTACAGAGGAGAGCAGCTAGAGGGGGCCACAGTAGGAGGGGAGGACGATGGGCCGGAGGATGCTGAGGGGGTCCTCATGCCCAGACTGCATCATGAGTGATGAAGGAGCTGGCAGGGAGAAACACAGGCCTCCCCCCCAGCCTCCTCCGCTCGGGACAGTGGCAGCACGCACACGCAGAGAAGGGGGAAATCAACCACACCCAGAAGGTAACACGGCAGCAAGAACACGAAACCAAGCGGATGGGAGAGCCAACAGGTTAGCAGATCTACCCACCCATGGGGACAAAAAACCTCCAGAAACCTGAGCACAGATTACAATCTAGGATTACAATCTAGCAAGTTCTCGCCCTCCTCAAGGCTGCTTCCTTGTCCAGCCAGCACTGGAAACGGTGAGGACCGAGAAGCGGGTGTGCCGTGGCCCCACCGGCTGAGCCCCCAGTCCCCTGGGCATTCTGGCCACAAGTTCCAACAGACTGAAAAAAAGGCAGCGTGTGTTCAAGAGCGGCTCTTTCTTCTACTTATTTTCAGCCAAAGACATACAATGTGAAAAGATCTGGAGGGGCTGCCCGTCGTAGTCTCTGGGTAGCAGGAATGCGGTGGTTTGTTATCTTTGCTTATCAGTAGGTTATTTTTCTATAATTTTCCATGTAATGCTTTTGTAATCTTAAAGATTATTCTTCATTTTTTAAAAAGTGCATTTTTCTTAAACTTTAAGAAATTTTAGCGATTACGTTCTACTGTTATTAGACGAGGCCTCCCAGGGACAAAATTACTTGGGAGTGGAGAGGGAAAAAAAAATTGTCATTGTAAATATATGATGATAAATTATTTCAATAGTACCAGTGAAATGGCATACACTGCTAAGTGGCCCCAAATGCTTCACTACGTAACATACAAAAGCCTTTAAGTCATGAAATACAATCTGAAAAATAAACATAAACATCTATAGAAACTAAAAACTTTAGATGACAGTCTAACAGCAATATTCAAGACTGTCCTTTTATATGCCTAGGTAATTACTCAAGACAAAAATTTTAGCTTAAATCAAAATTGTGATAATAGCAAGAACTGGTCTATTGTATGAAGCTGACAGTTCAAACTTGAGTTTAGATAACCATTAACCTTATTAACCAGACAAATATTCTCGCTACTTCCTAGGAACTGCAATGAATGTAATTCAAATTATGACATTTGTGGACACAGTATGGAATCCCCTGACAACAGCAGTATTAATTTTTAAAACACAAAATCATTTCTAGCATAGGCTACCCCCCTCACATTTGCGGTGCCTTTTTCAAGGCACCATTCCAATCATTCAAAGCCAAAACCCTGTCCTTCCCCCTCGCATACTACAAGCCGTGTGTGGTAGCCTCTGGGAAACCAGGTGTGGGCTGATCTCAGGCTCTGCCTTGGTGCCATATGCCACCTGCTCCGGCACACGCAGCAGCCCCGGTCACGGCCCTGTCACCGCCCTGTCACAGTATCAGTGAGGTCCCCGGCAATTGCCAAGCAAATGTCTGAAATTTAAACTTACTAATGCATGACTGCCAGACTCAATCACAATCTGGGATGTCATAAATCAATCAATTACGTACCGTTTTTAAACACACCACACTAGCTTTTAGAACACGGACTGCATTCTTGAATAAAACCTATTACATATGTTCAGGAATCCTGAACTTCACTCAGATCAGTAGTAGAAATAGGTCTTTTCTCGCATATCAATTTACCTTGAAATAAACTCTTCTCACCAAGCAGCCATTCCTTTTCTTTAATCTTGATCAACAGGCAAATCAGAACTTTGGTTAGTAAAGGATATTAGTTAGAACCAGTCTAATCTGTTTTCCACTTAACATATTTTAACTTTGTGTAATACCAACTGTAACAATAACAATACTATTTGCTGCTCCTTGGCTTTCTCAGAAGTTATAAATGTGAGATAACTTCAATATGTGTTTGTAAAACAGACTGTATCCTAGCCAAACCACAAAAGTAGACTAAGTGGCTAATTCTTTCTGCTTTCAGAGATGAAGGAAATCAATAAAAGAAACACACAAGACAAAAATGAAAGAGTATAAAATTGCACACAGAAGTAACCCAAGCCTGCATTCATAACCAGTGCCCAGCCCTCAGCTAACATTTCTCTTCCTCCCTGACCCACCCCACCTTCCTAGTGTGTGCGAAAGAAAATCTGATCCAACCAAACCTCCATGGCCAGTTTCCCTAAAGGGGTTGACTCATTTCATACTGAAGGGAATAGGCTGTAGTACTCTCAAAACCACTTCCAGTTCCAAAATTCCACTATTCTATAAAAATAAATTAGAATATAGAATGAAAACAAGAAAAACAAAAATCCCAACATCAGGAACATATGTTAAGACTGTGATATATGTAAATTGCAAAAACAAAAAACCAACCAACCAACCAACCAGAAACCCCAGCAGGGTAAGTAAGTACCCATGGGGCAGACCCAGCTTGCCAAAAGTTCATGTGAAAAAGATTTAAGGATTTTAGTTGACCATAAGCTCAGGATAAGCCAGCAGAACGGCCTGGATACCAAAAGAATGAAAAGGAACAAAAAGCCTATGGCATTAGGAGAAATGTCATCCTTCCATTAAGGGGTTGGGGTCACAGCCTCACCAACCTTCCCACTGACTGGGCCACATAAAGTTCCACTTTCAGTTTTAGTAGACTTTAAAAGCAGCAGCAGTAAGAGTCACAAGGTGCTTGCAATTCCATGAATGGAGAACAGGGCTTTCAGTGTCGGAAGGGGATGCCCGGAAGCCTTTGCAAATCAGTCTCAGGGAGGAGGCATTAGGGCTCTTGCTCACAAATTGGAAGGCAAGGTGGTGAAACATAAAGGGAGAAAGATTTCTGCTGCAAATATAAACACCTTTCAATTAGAGCTATGTGCAATGTTATGGATTTCCTGAGGAATGCTGAGCATCCCTCCAGAAGATTCGAGCACTGGACAGAGGGAGCAAGTCCTCACTGCTCAGAGTGAGACTTCCAATTCCCAGGCTTAGGGCTTCATTTAAAGACGGGCACCTGCTTCCACCACTTTTGAGGGCTTGCCGAGCAGTCAGTCAGTGGTTCCCACCAAGCAGGAGTCTGAAAACACAGTTCCTTCCCTGGCTCAGGCTCCCCTAGGTGTCAGGGGTGGGGGGCTGACTTCATCTTCACAAGACAAGATATTTTACAATCAGGAACATTCCTAGAGAGCCAACACCGAAACCAAGGCTGACAAGAGATAAAGACTGCTGCTCCAGCCAAGAGCTGCTGCAAGCAATGTATTCAAAGCTGGGTTGTTTTTCCCATGCCAAGGGAATGGCTAATGTGTGTCAAGAAGTTTCAGTGCCTTGCTGTAACTGAACTCTGATCTACTCCAGATTAATTCTACAATCAGGGAACAAGAATTCCACCTACCAAGTGGGAATTGTAGTCTCTGAAGCCTGATATTTTCTTTTCTTTAAGATTTTAGTTTTATTTATTTGAGAGAGAGTGAGCAAGAGAGCACCAGTGGTGGGGGCAGGGGGGACAGGCAGAGGGGGAGGGAGAAGCAGACTCGCTGCCAAGCAGGGAGCCCAACTCAGGGCTGGATCCCAGGACCCCGGGATCATGACCTGAGCCGAAGGCAGACACCTAACTGACTGAGCCACTCAGGCGTCCTATGAGTCCCGACATTTTCAAAAGTGAGATTTCATCTTCACTTACAAGAGGGAAAGAATAAAGATAAGCCCTAAAGGAAGGAATGGGGTCATGAAATTTTATGAACGTAATTAGCTCCTTTAGAAGTATTTAATAAAACACACCTCCATTTCTCAGACATCCTGGGGATGACCTGTTATGGTCCTCTGCTTTCCTCTCTACTCTCTCTCTCTCCCAGGATCTCACGCACGCACTGCCCCAAGACCGACAAAGATAATTTCTTGGGGGCACCTGGGTGGCTCAGTCAGTTGAGTATCTGCCTCTTGACTTCAGCTCAGGTCATGATCCCAGGGTTGTGGGACTGAGCCCCACATCAGGTTCTGCGCTTAGCGGGGAGTCTGCCTGAGAGTCTCGCTCTCCCTCTGCCCCCACCCCCACTCACATTCATTCACTCTCTCAATAAATGAAATCTTTTTAATCTACATCTCTAGCTCTGAATTGTTCCCTCAACTTAACTCAAATTTCCAATCACCTCTAAGACTCCCCAGACTTCAGGCACCATGACCTTAAAGCATCCAAATCAAGCTCATCTCTTTGCCCTAAAACAGGCCCCACTCTCGTTTCCCCAAATGCCTTCCAGGTAACTAGTTTCGACACCTGCGAAGTGTCTCCCCTTCTCTCTCCTCCCTCTACCTGCCATCAGCCATCACGGTGTGTGTTCTACCACTCGGAGCCCCAAAGCTCAAGCGGTGGTCTAAGCCTGTATGCACCCCAGCCAGACCACAGCAAGCCCGCCGATGCTCGGCTCTGCCCAGCCTCTCCCAGGATAGAGATCCATGCACCCCACTCTCCACGGATGGCCCTGATGCCCTCAGCCTACAGCTCACAAACCTTCCAGGGCTTCTCTAATCTCTACCAAAAACCAACACTGCAGGCCAGCCCTTCAGAACACTCCGCGGCGGGCTGCGATCCTCTCCTCCTGTGAGTTCACCGAGCAGGTACAGGGGCGGGGGAGTTCATGCAACTCCACTCAAAACTATCTTGGGCTTCTGCTCATTTGGATTTCTACCTCACGCCTTGGCTTATGCAGCTTCTTCCATCCAAATGTTCTTTCTCATCCCCTGGACGGGACCCTCGAACCACTCACTCAATCTAGTCATTTTTTTTAAAGATTTTATTTGAGAGTGAGAGAGAGAGAGCGTGCACGCGCGAGAAGGGGGGAGAGGCAGAGAGAGAGAGAGGGAGCAGCAGACTCCCCGCTGAGCAGGGAGCCTGATGTGGGGCTCCATCCCAGGACCCTGGGATCACGACCTGAGCCGAAGACAGATGCTTCACCGACGGAGCCACCCAGGCGCCCTCAACCTATTCATTTTGTCAGGAAACAGAGCCTCAGAGGGCTGGACAACTGGCATCTGGTCAGTCAGGCTGCACAGAACTGGCCCTCCCCATTCAGGACTCTTTTTCTAGACCGCAGCAGGTCCCCACGATTTGCTTTTAACTAGGAGGAAATAAAGTCTTCAGTTTGAAATTTCCTTATTAGACTAAAGCCCCTAGGTCCATTAAATTAAAACAAACACACACCAAAGAAAACCTCCCCAAAACAAAAACAACAGAGCACCAGCCAGTGCCCAGATTTCTAGTCTCTCTAACTCACGAGCCTTATCAGATTTGCACTTTCAAGTTTAAGAGCAGGCACTGTGTGAGTACGAAGACTCCGGTGCCCATCGAGGGGTCTGCATAAAGGGCGTGAGGGTAGAATTACCCTCTCTGCCACACAGAAGAGCCAAGTGGGCTCCACTGCCTGTTTATTCAATCAGGATCAGAGCAAAAAACTGTTAGATCGAAAAAGCCCCCCCAAAATCTTCAGAGAGGCACTGCAGGACACCGTAGACCTTCTTAACCCCCACATCCAAACCACATTACTGGCTCCCAAACCGAAAGCAATGTTTTTGAGAAAGACGGTGTTTAAGTTAGAAGTGCACCATCCGATCAGCCCTGACTCTCCCTGCTGATGAGATACAACGAGATCGTCAGGTGGGATTCACTGCATGTGGGAAATGATCGCCTCTGTGTATCAAATGCCGCTCAGAGGTTTCCTCTCCCTCGGCCAGCTTTACTGCAGGCCCGCGGTGTTAGCACCTTCGGACACCGGTCTTCATCACAAGGGCACGAACTGCGCCTTTCTCCTCTTGGTATCTGTGTCCCAAGTGCCTGGCACAGAGAAGATGCACAATTAATGTATCGTGACCAATGCTGCACTTGAAGAAGCTGAATTTCTTGGCCAAGATGTCTGGAGTACCACAAAAATACCCTAGATGGTGTGGCAACTGCAAAACAGTAAGACAGAAGTGGGTGCTCCGGCGGTCCGGCACCTTGAACTCTTTCCCCAGGGGGAACATCCGGAGATCACAGTCTCAGCTGGTTTAGACACTACAGAATTGACAAAATCAAACTTTGGTATGATATTCTTTCAGCTAACCAATATTAGGTGGTACAGACTCAAAGAGCTGTGTTTACTGAAACTCCAGTGTTCTATAAATTCCTATGTTTTACCTTCACATATTTCCATGTAACGGAAGAGAATCCCTTCAATTCACCCACAAACTCAGTAATATGTCTATCTGTGGAACTACAAGAGAGCTGTGACCACAGTAAAAGTATCAGCAATATTTCACACTCATACAATTAATTAATAATCAGTACACAAAGGGCCACAAAGTCATTATTCATAAGCAGGCTTCTGGTTTGTGTTTCCGAAGTCAAACTTTACAATTATATCTCTACTATTCTAACTTAAGAAACCTACACATACAGGAAAAAAACCTGACACAATAGTGACCATCACACAGACCTATGTAAATCTCTCTAAGCAAATACTGTCTCGCAGACCTTAGAGTTTATTTTCACCCAATGACTGATTTCCTCTAGGTCCACCCTGTAAGAAAGAACTTCCGCAAAATACCATTTGGCCAATTCTCTGCCTTCGGCAGGCCTACAATTATGAACTCGGCTAAACAAATAAACTTCCTTCCTATTTTTAAAGTTTTCCAAAACTGGAGAATCTACATCTTTGGTTGGCACACTATTTCCTGGGCTTACAGCCCTGCCAGTGAAGAAATTCTCCACAGTATTTTGAGAGATGAAAAGGACTTCGGAAATGGCCAGGCAGCTGCTCCCCACCCCTATCTTAGGGAAGGGGAAAACAAGACGAAGTTGTGACCTCGGACAAGGTCACAAGGGGGAAGGGGGGCGGCTGGTGGCAGAAGCCGGTGTAATTCTCTCTGCCCCATTTTCCCCTTATCTGATCTAAATTACCTGAGGCCTGACGAAAGCATTTTGCTCTTGTTCCATACTACTGAACCAGGGCTTATGCTTAATTCATGCAGAATGTGATAAAACAACAAAGAATCTACATATCATAGCAAGTACAAGGTGACACGAAGAACTCCAGGCTAAGAAGAATCAGAACACCTTAATCTCAGCTCTGACTTCGGGAAGGCCACCTCACCTCTGGAGGGCTCAATTTTTCATCTTTGAAAACAGGGAACAGAACGGAGCCACCACAGATGTCGTCTTCACCCCTAACTTAAATGAGGAGGATGGTGACGTCTCCCCCCTATTAAGCACTTCATCGGAGCTGGCACTGTTCTCAGCACATTACGCGGGTCAATCCTCCACCGCCTGGAGGACAGCCACCATCCCCAGTTTGTGGATGAACACATCATCCTTGCAGAGAAGGGACTTGTCTGTGGTCACACCTCCACTGGTGACACGTGGAGAAGGGATGTGTCCCAGGCCCACGGCTCCAGGGGCCCTCTCTTCCTTATCAGAGGTGGACAATCTAAGATGACTGGCCCGACTTGCAGTAAGAGAGTCCAAATTGAGAACAATTATAGCAATCATTCAACACAATGTTCTCGTTTTACAGATCAAGGACGGAGGCCCAGGGAAGTAGAACTTCAGTCAGGAAATTTAATGGCTACACCCACCGGCTTCCTAGACAAGCTTATCCTAAAAAGTGCTTTAATGGCTCACATCACTTCCATGATCTCACGTGACACCCAAACATGACTATCTGATGGCAGCAGGGCAATGATCCTCACCCCCACGGCAACTAGCCTTGGTTAAACAGCAAACTCAAGGCTAACCGGGGCCTCCAACCCAAGCCTGTAACTTCCAGTCTTGTGTACTATCCCAGGCTTGAAAAAATGTCCACTGCGGTAGAAGTCTCTGGAGAGCCTATTCAAAATGGTCTCTAAACACGAAGAGAATTTCCCAGAGAGGCTAAACACATGCTTCCATGGTACTCTAAGAAAAATATCAGATAATACATGATAATACACAAAGGCCCACAACTCAAGTCAGTAAGAAAATTAAAAATCAGGCTATGGTCATCTCATCCATCATTTAATGATGGACCATCATTTATTTGCCCCTAGTCCCTGACCATCAATCTTCAATCTTCCTACCATTTTCCTCTTATTTCCTGTTCTCTTTCCTCCCTAACCAAGAACACCATGAAATTCAGGCTTTTTAAAAATAGTAGTTCCACTTCTGGTGTAACTTCACTCTTATACACCTATTTTTAAAAGCAAGTTAGGTGGACATTTTATGCCTCTCACCTAAGGAAGAAGGAAAATGCAAATTCTTGGTGGGACAAAATATTTTAAGTTCTGACCACCCTCGCTTCATATCTTGAACATGTGTTGTAATCCCTTTATTACAGAGATCGCACAGGTACAACAGATAAAATGTGAATTTACAGCCAGACAATTCAAGCTTTAATCTTAATAGCTCTGACAAATGACCTAACCTCTCTGAACTTCAGTTTCTTTATAGTATTTTCCCAAAGAAACGGGAGGAGGGAACAACACCCCCAGACCGTAATGACTGGGAAGCTGACTACTCCCCACACAACGGCTGGCACACAGTAAGTGCTCAAAAACACAATCGAGCTCTTCCTTTCCACGGCTGCATTAACACTAATGTAGTTTTCTCTCCTGTTAAATCCACTTTGCAAATGATGTTTCTCTGAACAAACTCAATCTCCCCTATTACAGGAGAAGAGACACATTATACACACCTACCCCATCTCCCACAGGACGCCCTCCAGGAAATAGAGCGCTAAGTGAATCAGCAGGTCACTAGAGCCCAGCACCAGGGGGCTGTGTCGCCACACCGGACGTGGGTAACTTCCACTCTCTTCAAATACTTGGGCCCTGGTTTCTTCCTACTCACAGCTCACACCACTGGTCAGGCCTCCCAGGCCGCTGAGCATTTACGACAGAGGATCCCTACCCACCCCAGTCCACTGCTCAACTTCAGGCTTCCTTTGTCTGTTTCCCTGCAGGCACCTGGACCTCCTCTGAAATACACATGTAAACAGTTGGGTGATTAAATAAAGTATTCTGAAATACAATATGTTAATAGACATGCATACTTTTGATTTTAGCAAAATAAAGAAAAAAGTGCAAACAAAGTGGCAGGGCCGCATCCACAAGGTGTGCAAAAGCCAGGGGTCCAAGACGCTGGGTTTAAGTTCTGTGCCACAATGAGCTGCGTGATCTTGTTCAAACTAAGTTGCTTCCCTGCTCTGGGATTCGGTTTTCTCATGGAGAAGAGAGAAAATGGAACTACATTCTGGCTGCAACAGAAGGACCACCTCCCCGGTCTCCATTACAGAGAGGCGGCGCAAGCCCTAGGGCACGCCGGGCTGAAGGGAAAGGGCCACTCTTAACTCTGAATCTCCCTGTATCAGGGTCATTTGTTTAAAGTGACTGCTTTCCCCAAGGTTAAAAATCATTGGTCTCAAAACAAGACAACAGTGTTGGGAAAGCAACCCTGTAGGATTCCAAAACATGCTGGAAAACTACCACAGGTATAACCTACCAATTCTTTTTCATCCACCACACAGGAGTGACTCAATCACCTTTCCTTAAAGACTTAGCTCAGGGGGCACCTGGGTAGCTCAGTGGGCTAAGCAGCCAACTCACGATTTCGGCTTGGGTCAAGATCTCGGGGTCCTGGGATTGAGCCCTGTGTGGGGCTCTGCGCTCGGTGGGGAGTCTGCTTGGGGATTCTCTCTCTCCCTCTGCCCCTCCCCCCCAATAAATAAATCTTAAAAAAAAAAAAAGACTTAGCTCAGATCTCATATCCTCAAAAAAATCTCCCTGAATCCCCAGCTGAATGATTCCCTGTGCACACATCTGTATGATTTCGCTAAATCACCTTCACAGGTGTACCTCTCCCTGTTAAATTGCAAGCTGCTCAAAGGCTGGGCCCCTGTCCTGCTCATCTCTGGATCCTCGTGCCTACACCACACTTGCACAAAACACGCTGACAAACTACGAGCTCAACCATCTTCAAAGAGTTTACCCTTGCAGATGATCTTCACAATTTCCTATGCAGATTTTGACATTACTCAATTTTAAAACAGGATCTTTAAAAAGATGAATAGGGAATACGTTTTTTAGATGAGAAAGGCTAGAGGTTAACTTAGCCAAGCTCAACTGAAGTAAATGAACAAGGCCTAGCAGTCTAATCCCATTATAACACGACAGATATAGAAATAATTTGCAAAAGAAGTACCAAAGTACATAAAAACTAAGGAAATTCTTTTCCATCATGTCTTTTTTTTAAATCTAACAAAATGATGCAAATGGCTGTTTCATGCTCCCAATAGCAAAATCAGAGGTAACAGAAATAATGAAAAAATTAAAGATACTTAAGTATAGATACAAACATAACCATTTAAATGTTTGTTTTTCTACAACTTTATTATATATTTAATAAATACCACCGTATATTATAAAATAAAATTCAAAAGGACAAATTTATTATTTCTACTGCTTAAAAGTTAACAATCAAAAGGAAGGGGGCGGGGCACCTGGGTGGCTCAGTCGTTAACTGTCTGCCTTCCGCTCAGGGCATGATCCCGGAGTTCTGGGATCGAGCCCCACATCGGACTCCTCTGCTGGGAGCCTGCTTCTTCCTCTCCTACTCCCCCTGCTTGTGTTGCCTGTCTCGCTGGCTGTCTCTCTGACAAATAAATAAATGAAATCTTAAAAAAAAAAAAAAAAAAAAAAACCCCCCTAAAAAAAAAAAAAAAGGAAGGGGGGCCTCCACATTATGTCATCAGGGAAACACAAATTAAAGAAAAATAAGATACCATTACACACCCATTAAAAGGGCCACAGTCTGAAACACTGACAACACCAAATGCTAACGAAGATGTGGAGCAACAGGAACTTTCATTCATTGCTGGTGGAAATGCAAAAATGGCACACCCACTTTGGAAGACAGTTTGGCAGCTCCTTACAAAACTAAACATATTCTTACCATATAATCCAGCAATCATTCTTCTTGATGTCACCAGCCTTACTGAAGGGAGCTGAAAACTTACATCCACACAAAAACCTGCACAAAAATGTTTACAGCTTTATTCAGAACTGCCAAAACTTGGAAGCAACTGAGACGCCCTTCTAGACAATGGTACATCTAGGCAATGGAATGTTGCTCAGAACTATAATGAGCAATCAAGCCATGAAAAGATACAGAAGAAACGTAAATGTACATTACTAAGTGAAAGAAGCCAATCTGAAAAGGATATGTGATTCCAGCTATAGGACATTGTAGAAAAGGCAAAACCATAAAGAACAGTGACTGACGGGTTGGGGAGGAAGGACAAGATGAACAGGCAGAGCACAGGGGATTTCTAGGACAGTGAAACTATTCTGTATGGTAGTAAAAATACATGCCGTTATACTTTTGATGCACAGAATGTACACCACCAGGAATGAGCTGTAGCATAAACTTGGGCCTTTCCGAGATCATGTGTCAATGTGGGTGCAGCAACTGTAACAAATGCTTGGAGATACTGATAACAGGGAAGACTGTGCATGTGTGGGAACAGAGGGTATATGAGAACTCTCTGTACCTTCTGCTCAGTTGTGCTCTGAACCTAAAATTGCTCTTAAAAATTAAGTCTATTTAAAAAAAAGAAAAGACAGGAGGGCAATTTGAGTCAATTTGTCAATAATAATCTGATTTCTAGACAATATCCTAATGGTATTTGGGGTAAAGTTAAAGACACTGAAAAAGAAAAAAGACCAAAGTATTTTTTAAATTTGATAAACTGAATAGTTAATACATAAAATGTTGACATTTTTTAAAAGATACAAGAGCATGCAGTGCAAATTTTTCCTTCCACTTCTACTCCCCAGACACTCCATTTCAAGGTTAATTTTTTTTTTTAGGTTTTATTTCATGGGTCACTATTTCCACTATCATCCTCCCAGATATAAGTGACTAATCTGAAATCATGGCATTTGCTTCAAAAACTGTAAGCAACTCCTATGTCTAATGGTGGGTACAACAGAAAATACAAAGAACCTTGCTACAAAGTGTGGTCCCCAGACCATCAGTGTCAGCATTACCTGGGAGCCTGTTAGAAATGCAGGATCTTGGGTTCCATCCAGACCTACTAGAACAGAACTCTATTTTAACAAGATGCCCAAGTGATTTGTATGCACCAGTACACAGGACCACGCCACCCCTGTTTTCATAGAGTTTATGGGCCAGTAGAGGAGAGAAAAGAATCAAACAACTACAACACGCGGCATCATACAGAACGGACCGCACGGCATCATACAGGATGGACCACGCAGCATCATACAGAACGGACCGCACGGCATCATACAGAATGGACCACGCAGCATCACACAGAACGGACCGCGCGGCATCATACAGGATGGACCACGCAGCATCACACAGAACGGACCGCGCGGCATCATACAGGATGGACCACGCAGCATCATACAGAACGGACCGCCCCTGTTTTCATAGAGTTTATGGGCCAGTAGAGGAGACAAAAGAATCAAACAACTACAACACGCGGCATCATACAGAACGGACCGCGCGGCATCATACAGGATGGACCACGCAGCATCATACAGAACGGACCGCACGGCATCATACAGAATGGACCACGCAGCATCACACAGAACGGACCGCGCGGCATCATACAGGATGGACCGCACGGCTACAGGAGTTTGGAAAAAGATCAGCTTTGGTCCGCGGGGGGGGCAGGGCACTGACCCAACATCAAATGTCAGCCCCTCTGAAGGGGTCTGTATGTCATGTGCATTCTGGCAGCTGCTCACCTGTCCAGTCTCCTCCTCTCTGCTCCCTACTACAGATTCTCCCGCCAGCCTGACCAGCAGCCTGGGACTGAGGTCTCTCCAGCATGCCTCCAGGCCTGTGTACGTGCGACTCCAGCCACCTGGGACACCCTGACCTTCCCTGCGAATCCTCAGCCTCCTTCAGACTGGAGCAAGAGCCACTCCTACTCCCCCAGGCTGGCAGGCTCTCCTCCACACGAGAAAATGCCTCAGGGGCTATTTTCTACCCCAGTTAGTATATTCATCCAAGAAATGAATGAATAATCAGAGATGCTTCAGGGAGGGGGTGAAGGAGGAGAAGGGCTTAGACAGAAACAGACCAAGGCAGAGACCTTATATAAGTTAAGATCAGTTTAGGGGGGGCGACTGGGTGGCACAGCGTTTAAGCGTCTGCCTTCGGCTCAGGGCGTGATCCCGGCATTCCGGGATTGAGCCCCACATTGGGCTCCTCCGCTGGAAGCCTGCTTCTTCCTCTCCCACTCCCCCTGCTTGTGTTCCCTCTCTCGCTGGCTGTCTCTATCTCTGTCGAATAAATAAATAAAATCTTTATAAAAAAAAAAGGTCAGTTTAGGGAATTTGTTTAGGGGAAAAAACTAATTTGCTTTTTAGTCATTATGAGATCTGCTCTGAGCTTACCATGTGTTGTGGATGAGGCAGGGTTTCTATTCCTGCTTCTCTCCCGTCTCTTTTCATAAAACCAACCTGTGCCCCTGGTGTTGTTACTCTAAGCAACTGGAGCTCCCAAAGAGAGGCTGCTGCCACCAGCAGACAAACAGGTCCCACAGGAGCCAGGCCGAAATCCTGGTCTGGGCTATGCCAGCTTTGCTTAGCAGAGGCAGCAAATTTTTCAAAGTCAAGGAATGGTTTGACTAGGACAAGGAGTTCTCCCCTCTTTATTAAACTCAAACATCCACTAATTAAACATAATCTAAGTCTACCGAAAAAATACTTTTATATTTTTAAATAATCCATCACATTGAGCTAGGACACACCAACACAGCACTGACCTGACACAAGCAGGCGGAGGCAGCGCCGCCTGAGCCCCAGCTGTAACCAGAGACGCACGCCTTCCAGGAAGGCTGCTGTGCACCTGTCCCCCGCAAGCCCGGCTGGCCAGAGGCACGCAAGGTGGGCTGCTCTGGTCTGCAGGAAACCACAAACCAGACTGGCATAGGGACACAACTGGGCCTGAAAGCCTTGCTGACAGGCAGCTAAACCAAGGGCAAGTTGTATTCAACACAGACGCGATTAGTGTCCCCGTCATTTGCACCAGTCTCAGACAAACAGGATAGCAAAGCCACCGGGTCACATCATTTCAGAAGATAAAGAACAATTATGTCTCCACAGGTGTCCCCTCCTTACTACCTAAGTCTAAGCTACCACTACCACTCCCTGCTACAGCCCAAGTAGGCTTCCGCCCAACGTATCCATCAGCCCACAGCGCTCCTCAGGTTCACACCCTCTGAACGGCTTCCTGCTGCACTTAAGCAAATCCAAACCCTGAATCCTGTGCCTGCAGAGCCCTTAAGGGCCTGGCCCAGATTGCCCCTCCCCAACTCAGGGTCCACAACTTGGCCCCAGCTCTCCGGATTCCAGTCACACCTACCTTCTTCCCACTGCTTTAACATGCCCACCTGGAGCCCCCTCCAGGCCCTGGTCCCTGCTGTTCCCTCCGCCCAGCAGCACCCTCACCCCCACCGCCACCCCCAGAGGAACTGCCACCTCCTTGCCACCCCAGTCCCTGGCCGCTCCCTACCAAAGCTCCTTGCTTACTTTTCTCCCTAGCACCTACCACCACCTGCAACTACCTTGCTTATCTATTTGCTTGGTTCTGTCCAGTCTCCCCCGCCCAGCATCCGAGCTCCAGGAAGAAAGGGACCTGGTGGGCCTTGGTCACGGCTAAATCTTCAACTCCTCAAACAGAACCTGACATATACTAGGTGCCCAGTAAATATCTGCATTGAACACATTTCTTAAATAACTTGTTGAATGAATAATTGCTATAAACCTATGTTTTCAGCAAGGCCAAAGTATGAAAAACCTGGTTTCACATAAAATATTAGTGACTGTTGTACAAAAGGATTCCTTACCCAATGCATTTTTAAATATTTGGCTTACAAAGCTTCAGTGTACACGCTTTTTTTTTATTTTCTATTTTTTTAAAGATTTGACTTGTAAGTAATCTCTACACCCAACATGGGGCTCAAAATCACAACCCTGAGATCCAGAGTCACATGCTCTATCCACTAGGTCCCCAGTGTGCACACTTTTTAAAGGATAGCCTAGGGACGCCTGGGTGGCTCAGCTGGTTAAGCATCTGCCTTCGGCTCAAGTCATGATCCTAGGGGTCTTGGGATCGAGTTCTGCATGGGGCTCCTTGATCAGTGGGAAGCCTGCTTCTCCCCCTGCCTGCCGCTCCCTCTGCTTGCGGGCTCTCTCTCTGACAAATAAATAAACAGAATCTTAAAAACAAATAAATAAAAGATAAGAGCCTATTGTGCAAACTGAACTAACTCCTTCAGGGCATGAACGGTACCTGGTAACATAGAAGGTACCCAATAACATCTGGTGAATACATGAGCACTAGAAAAGAATACAAGGCATAAACTGAAGGCTTCAGAGGGGAGGGGGGTGGAGGAATGGGATAGGCTGGTGATGGGTAGTAAGGAGGGCACGTATTGCATGGTGCACTGGATGTTATACGCAACTAATGAATCATCGAACTTTACATCAAAAAAAAATAAATAATAAATAAATAAATAGAAAAAAAAAGAAAATACAAGGCATAAACTATATGAAACTGCACTTGAATTTGAGAACACACCAATTGTGGATATATTTAGGTTCATTTTCCATTTCACCTGACTGAATAACATATATATTTAAAATCTACTACTTTGAGATACTAGCAATAATCTTAGCCAGTATCTTTACAGGCAGGTGCGAATCCAAATAAATTCAGAAAGTTATCTGGCAGCTCTGCAGCAGTCTTCACTAACTGATGCATGGGAGACACAGAAGTAATCAACAGAAATACTCCAAACTGCCAGGTGGCTAGGGACATCTGTGCGTTTAGTATAAAAATCACGATGCTTGAGAAATCTGTTTTTATTTGTAAACTATGTAAAAACTCATGTGCCCCAATGAAAGACTAATCAAGAAATCACACCTGTATAAAACCTGCCCCATTTGTAATACAACGCACACCTGCCCTACTGTTCCAGGGCCATGTCCAACTTAAAAGAAAGAGCATCTTAATTTTTCTCTTTTTTTTTAACATAAATTTCTTTGTTTGGGCTCTATTCCTATACCATGAAATTGCTCACTCTACATATTCAATACTCATAAAATATCAATGCAGCACCTGAGAAAAACAAATTCCTATTCAGGTATCCATCTGCACCAAGCCATGTCCACACCCCTTTCTCTCTCCCTACCAGGTGCTGGACCACAGTTTGCAAAGGTCAAAATAGAACAGCAATTAGATGTGCAAGTGTTTGTGGGAGGTATGTGCTCTTATTTATTTATGTGTTCTCAAAGGGTCGTTCTAACGTCAAATATAAATGTACTTGGGGATTGTGCACATTGTGTATCTTACTTGGATCTCCTGTTTCTGCCTTTAAAATATTCCCTGGTTTATAATGCCTGCTGTGTTGATGCCTTATCTTTTATCAGTAAACCAAATCAGGTTCCGTAGAAAGTCACTTATCGTCTATAACCACCCGAAATGAACTTTCAAATAATTTCATATTCTAAAAACTCACAGAACATATGTCTATAAAAATCAATTTCAGAATGCAATTTATAATGGCACACCACCTAGCAGAAATGAAATATAAAATAACTATGCTTTCTGCTGACAACTGATAAACGTGCTCCAAAAACATTTCATAGTTTTGTTGTTCTGTAGTTTAAATAACTTTGGAATAACATGATTCAGAATTGAGATGAAGTTATCAACATAAGTTCATTTAAGTAACTTTTTCAGAAGTATTGCCAGTTAGAGAAAGCTAACAATCTTTGTAAAAGTCCTTACTGTTTTGTTTTTTGGTTGTTTTGTTTTTTAATAAAGCTTTGGTCTGGTGTTTTCACTGTTATCTCCTAGGCCAACGTGAACAGAAGTCCACCTCACTCCTATAGTGAAAAACATCTTTATTAAATATGTTTTGGAAAAGTAAATAAAACCACAAAACAGTAGGAGCAATAAGTTCTTTGGGTTGCTATGTTTTTTTAGACTTATTGATTTTGGAGTAAAAAAAAAATAGTAAGTCTGGGTTTTTTGGTTTCTCCCTTCGGCCTTATGGTATAAAGTATAACAGTATACAAGCAGACTCAAATCCTCAACCCAAAATAAAATATAATCAGACATACTGAATTACTTTTTAAACTACCTAACATCATTTTTTAAATTCAGCATTATTTATAAAAGCTAATTAGCTATCACTTCAAAGCAGAAAATCTGGACATTATCATTTTATTTTTTCAATACAAAACTACAACGACTCAAAACTTTTTCATTTACCACCAGCTGTGTTTCAGGAAGTGAAAATTCTGGTGAGGATAAGATAGAATACAGTGCCTAATAATCTGGTTTCTGTGTCTCCGTTCTATTAGCACTTAAATGATAGGCAAAGCCTTATCTGGCTCAGGAACAGGTTATTTATTATAAAACCAGCACTCTAACAGCACTGCATAACTAGAAAATATAACCACCACCTAATTATTATTTGTAAAGGGCCATATAATGGCTAACGGGTTCTCCCAATAAGAGTTAATTACTCAACCTGCCACACGCCAGGAGTTAAGTGTAAGTCCGTGGAGCGTGAGAATGGTGCCCTGTTGTTCTGCCGGTACTTCGGGAAGTGTAAAAATAATTCCACGTTCTCAAGCTGGTGGGAACTCTAGAAATCTACTCCAATCCCTTCGTTTTAGCAGGAGTGAAATTGGCAGGGGTTTGTAATGCTCAGTTATTCTAAAAGCGCTAATGTTCTGAAAATAAAACTTCACGGAAACAGAATGTACATTCAACTCACACCACCGAACCTCTGAAATCAGGGCGTTCAAAACAAAGGACAGATAGTCTCGGTGTGCACGAAGTCCAGCCTTCTGGCGTCCGCTGCGCCCTATCCCAGGCAACCAGGCACAAACCTGTGTCAAGGAGGATGCCACACAAGGTCCCGCCACGGCGGAAACACCCCGCGGAGAATCCGCGGCGCGTGGTGGGCTGCGGGGGGAGAGAAGCAGCCGGCCGCCAGGTGCGAACACCTGGGTCCGGGCGTCGCGCCTCACTCTCCCCACCCGTGAAATGGGCGTGCCGCCACCTGGCCCGTTCGGCTGACTAATGAATGAGAACCGCCCGGGAAACGGCTCCAGCGGCGCCCGCCACTCTCCGGCCGCTGTCCCCAGGCAGCGGGACGTCCCCCCGCCGCGGGCAGTCCCGGCCCCGTCAGACCTCCCGCCCCCCCCCCCACCCCCGAGCCGCCGGCGCTCCCCGCGCTCCAGACCCCCTCACGGCCCGACGATTACAAATGTGCCCGGAACCGCGCCCGCTGGGACGCCGGCTCCCAGCGCCATCCGCCACCGTAACGGGCGCCGGCCCGACGCTGCCCCGACGCCGCCTACCTTGGCCACCCAGCTGAACAATGGTGACATCGCGGGCCGGGCGGCGGCTCCTCGCCCGTCGCTCCCGCTCACTCCCGCCGCCGGCCCGTGAGGCGGCGGGTAGCCGGGGGCGGGCTCGGGGCGCGGCGGGGCGCGGGCATGGCTCCCCCGGCGGCGGCGGCGGCGACGGCTGCGGCGGCGGGCTCCTCCCCGCTCGTCACTGCCCGGAGAGGTCGCGCCCGCAGGACCGCCCGGCCGGCCGAGAAAGGGAAGTGGGTGGGGAGAGCGCGGGGAAGGGGTGGGAGGGAAGGGGAGGGGAGGGAGCGCCGCCGACCCCGCCCCCACCCCGCCCACCCCCACGCTGGGCTCGGGGCGGGAAGTTGGGACGCGCGGGGGTCGCTCTCCCCCGGGGTGCCCCAGGCTGCGCAGCGGCCGGAGGAGGAGTCGAACAACTTTCCGAAAACTAGGAATTCCTCTCTCTCAGGTTTGGTAAAAGCCCCAGAGTTGAGCTAACACAAGGCCCGCCCAACTTCACCGGGGTTACCCCCCCCACCCCCACAGCGTTTCTTTCTAAAAGCTCTGAGATTGCTGGTAACAAAAGGACTAGTGTTTCCCCAGCCCCTAATACCTTTGTATAATCAAAGGTGGTTTTCTGAGAGTCAGAAAACTGAGCTATTGAGGGGGGTGGGGGGAGGAAGAGAAGCTCCAGCTCCTGCCCGCCCGCAGCTTTCAGCCGCGCGAGAAATTCTGATTTCACCAGTTTTCTTCTCTCCCAAGGCAAGATGATAAAACAGTGTAGTCAGTTTATAGCCACAAAGGTTAAGGTAGGTTTCTAACTCAAGGCACCCTAGAGTTCCAAGTTGGAAAAAAAAAGTGTCCAAAGGTCTGATAGCCAAAGCGTAAATACATGCGTCATGTTGAGCCACTCACTGAGTTCATCAGGCCAAATAGCAACCCCAGCGCAAGAATTCTGCTGCTTCTTCCTTTTGTGATGTTGTGCGTTATTTTCAGATAGGCCAACAGAACTTCGTAATGATCTCCAAATATCTGACATCTGCGTTAGGTGAGGATATCCTCTATTGGTGCAGAACAAATTACCCCAAAACTGAGAAGCTTAAAACACAAGTGTCTGTGGGTCAGAAATCCAGGAGCATCTTAGCTGGCCACTCTGGCCCAAGGTCTCTCTTGAGGCTGGGTTCGAGCTGTTAGCTGGGGCTGCAGCCATCTCAAAACTGGACTGGGACTGAAGAATCCACTTCCAAGCTCACAGTTTGTTCCTTGCAGGCTGTTGGACTCAGGACTTCGGTTTCTTGCTGCTTCATGTGGTCCTCTCCATAGGACTGCTCATAAAAAGGCCATTTGCACCCGCCAGCACAAATGATCCAAGAAAGAGCTTATGTCCAAGAAGGAAATCAGTCATTTCATAAACTGATCCCAGAACTGACAGCCCAAAACTTCTGCTGTATTCTATTCATTAAAATGCGAGGAAATAAATTCAGTCCACGCACAAGGCAAGGGGGATTACATAGGGGCATGACTGCCAAGAGGACAGGATGGGGGTGGTGACGGAGATGTCATCTTTTTGTTTCTCCCTCCAGGTAGGGTGCGTGGGGAAAGCCAAGAGTTCTAACAGAGCTTACCTGGGTAACTGAAAAGGGCCTTAGGAGCACCTTAAGGGGCATCTTTGTGCTTTTAAGCAGTGATACTCCCTAAAGAAATTAAGAGCTGGGGGTGCCTGGGTAGAGCATCCAACTCGTGATCTAGGGGCTGTGCGCTTGAGCTCCACATTGTGGGCAGAGTTTACTTCTAAGAAAGAAAAAAAAAACTTAAAAAAAGAAATTAAGAGCTAAAGAAGAGGAGGACATATGCAGCCATTTAACCAAATCCTTCCCTGTTAGCAAATCACTTCCCCAACTAAGTAGAAAAGATAAAGGCTGACAACTCCATTACACTGGGAGCCCTTCTGTCCCTCACAACCTTGCTACTCAAAGAACCGGCAGCCTGGGCACTATCTGGCAATTTGTTAGAAGTGCAGAATCAGGCCCTGGCCTAACCCAGACCTACAGAGTCAGAACTTTCATTTTACTGTGAGTCCAGACGGCTAGTGTGTACATTCAAGTTTGAGATGCACTAGTATTATGAGAGTCATTGACCTGGGGCTTAAATTGAGCTTCTGGCCAACAGACCCTTGAGAGAACAGCTGAAACTGTCCTGTGTCCTGGGGATGATGTGCACTAGCTCAGCTAGAGGGAGACCAGAAGGTTCCGAGGCAACAACATAGTTTGATGGCAGTGCAAGGGCAGCTGAGGACAAGCAGGACCAGCTGAACCCAAGACAAACATCGCCATACTCCTTCGCTCCAATCCCCAGGCGGAGCTCTACGAGAATGCCCAGAACTTAGAAGCAACTCTGGGGTGAGGATGAAGGGAACGCAAAATTGGTGAAAGAACTCCTGAATTATTCTCGACCGAGATAAATTTTCTGCCAGTTGGGCAGGAGATGGGGAGGCAAAAAAGAAATTAGATTAAATTTAGGAGAATAAAAATCACACTTCTTGCACACACACACACACACACACACACAAAGAATCAAAGATCAAATCCTGGATCTCACAGTCACAATGGGAAAGTGTGCTGGCAGGTGAAATAGGGACATCAAGTCTTCATTGTTTCAACCTGGATCCAGTTCTCCATACACACACATCGGGGTGGAGGCTCGACAGAACCCAGTTTGGAATTGCCCAAAGCTTACATATCCTTTAGACACACAGAGGTCTCCCTCTGACCCAGATCTCTCTGCCTAATCCAGGACTGGGCAGAATCACTCATTTCATGCAACCATAAGGCCTTTCCACTGAATAGACTTGACAGGCAGTAACATGTGGAGCTCTAACACCAAATAGTTTAAGAAATATAGAAGGGTCTTATTCTAATTCACTGCCAACATGTACCTTGCAAGTCACAATACAGGAAGAAATTCTGTTATAATTTGGAATTTCATTAAAAGGAAACTGTTAACATCAATCTACTGATTCCACATTCAAATAAAACAATTTTCGTTAAAACACCACACTCCCTCCCATCTGAAAAAAGTATCCTTCCCCCAAGAAACTGTATATTTCCCTGGGGAAGGACTGTACATAGACCAGGGATTGGTTATTTTTAACAGCTTCCTAGTGATTCTCTTTCAGTTGGAATTGCAAACCCCTACAGACAGAACAGTCATTGCTCCAAGCTGCCGATGGTTCCCAGGCCTGGTCATCTATCGGAGTTACTAGTGGTGCCAGGGGGTAGGTGGGGAAGGAAGGTCTGACCCTCTTGGGGCAGGGTCGAATTCTCAGGGACCTTAAAAGGCAGGCAGGTCACATAAATGCGTGATGAGAGCCAGGCGTGAGACAATAAGAACTGAACGAGCTGTGGCATCTTTGAGAAGGGACACCCAATTATTACAGCTCCACTCAACCAAGCAAAATGTGTCAGCCACATGAATTTAGCCAGAGGTCAATACTGGTGTTGACCTAGTCTAGCTTTACTTAAAGTTTGGAAGAGTGGGTGTAACAGGTGAGGCTCGCTATCAGCCAAGATTGAGAGGCACTTCCACAGTTCTAGATCCCTTCTTTAAAAAAAAAAAAAAAAAAAAAAAGGTATGAGGGGTGTCTGGATGGCTCAGAAGAGCATGTGACTCTTGATCTCAGGGTCATGAGTTCAAGCCCCATATTGGGTGTAGAGATGATTTGAATGAATGAATGAATGAATGAATGAATGAAAAGAAAAAATAAGATATGGTTGCTCTGTGAAGAGCCATAGGCTATCCAAATAGGATTGCTGAGATCTAAATGAACAGGATCTAGAGAATACCCAAGACTGCTGTCTTTCCAAGTAGCTTTAAAAGGATGATTTCATCTGTTTTCCTGAGACATTAAGGGAGGACTTGGAGAGAGATGGGGGAACCCAGGAACTGGAAGAGTTGCTCCCCTCCTAAGCCTGACCGGAACGGCTCCCCCCACCCCCACCCCCACCCCCGGAAACCACCAACGCTGCTGCCCGGTTCTCCTGCCATGTTCCTCCTTTGAGGAGGAGCAAGAAGCAAGGACAGCGAGAATTCCAGAGGAGCTGCACCTCCTGGGCTGCGCTCCACCAGCTCAGATGTGGAGGCAAAGAGAGGGAAGCATGCAAAAGCGTGACCTCACCCTGCCAACCTGTTCTTCCCCCAAGACCAGCTAAAAATAGGGCCACTGTAATATTACAAGGAAACTCGACGCGGTTTCAAGTGAATCAGAACCACTGGGCAACCAGGATCCTGACACCAGTGACAATATGGGTTTTTTTTCCCCACCATCAAGCAATTCTCTGACACCAGCTGGGTGTCCCACAGTTCACTCAATTCTGACACTACTGACCTGGAGAGAGTGTCAGATCCCACAGGTGAAGAGCTCAGTCCCACAAGACTGCGCCCCCCCCCTTCAGCACTTCCCATGGCAATCACAAGGCCAAGTTTTCACCGGGGCTTCTGACCCACCAGCTGCAGTTTCTCCCAACCCCCTCCTTGGGTTTGATTAACACACTAGAGTGGCTCACAGAACTCAGAGAGACGCTTTACTTCCTCGATGACTGGTTTATTAGAAAAGGCTATAGGTCAGGAACAGCCATTTGAGAGAGATGCGTAGGGTGAGGTGTGGAGAAAGTGCGTGCAACTTACACACACGCTGCGAGTGCCACTGTCCTGGCATCTCCCAAGTGTTCACCAACCCGGAAGCTCTCCAAGCCCCGTCATGTGAATTTTTAATGGAGGCTTCATTACCTCAACTTGATCGATTAAATCCTTGGCCCCTAGTAACTGAATTCAAACTTCAGTGCCTCTCTCTGGTCAGTGGGGGAGGACTGAAGGTTTCCTACCCCCTAATCACGTGGTTGGTTCCCTGGCAACCAAGCTCCTTTCTTAGGTGACCAAGAGGCCTTCCAAAAGTCACTTCATTAACATAACAAAAGAACACCTTCATTATTCTCTTCACAGGAAATTCCAAGGGTTTTAGGAGCTCTGTGCCGGGAAAGGGGACAAAGATCAAATATATATTTCTTATTATAAATCACAATATCACAGCAACTAATCAGGGATTTATTCAGATCAAGGATGTTCATCAGCACCTATTGTGTGAAGCAACACGTGTCTTGGCAAGGAACAGTAATGTGATAAGACCTGAATCTTGACCTCAAGGGGAACAGAGGGTGGTAGCCAGTAGGACTGGAAAGGAAAAGAGTGAATAATGCCACGGGAAAGGCCCAGGTGAAGCTCCACAGAGTTCCCAGAAAAAAAACGGAAGATAACTTACGGCTGCAAAGCAAGATCCAGCTTCTTGGCCAGAAGGTTACAGGCCCCTTTTATTTTCTTTTTCAAGTAATCTCTACACCCGTGAGGGGTTCGAACTCACAACTGGGAGATCAAGAATCTCATGCCCTACAGACTGAGCCAGCCAGGTGCCCCAAGACTTTAGAACTTCTACAGATGGTGATAAGGCTTTCCAGGAGGACGGATCAGCTCGACAAACGCAATAAAAAAATGGATGCTTATCTTTGGAAATCAAGCCCTACGAAGACAGATAGGACAGAAATCAGAGCTCACATTCCAAAAAGAGAATTTTAGTAAATTTTAGTTTGAATGTGTGCAATTATCCCTCTCTGGCATAAAACTTTGTTTCTGAAAAAAATATTTGCTGAGGATACTATCAAGTCCAAAAAAAATCATGTAACAAAAACCCTCTGTATGAACTAAAAACATATGCCATGCAAAACCTTGCACATGAATGTTCACAGTAGTATTATTCATAACAGCTACAAAGTAGAAACAACCCAAGTGTCCATCAGCTGATGAATGGATCAGCAAAACGTAGTGTACCACAGCACAGAGTATTATTTTGTCATAAAAAGTAATGAAGTACTGATACATGCTCCAGTGTAAATGGGCCTTGAAAACATTATGCTAAGTGAAAGAAGCCAGACACAAAAGATTATACATTGTATGATTCCACTTTTATACCCAGAATAGGCAGCTCTATAGAGACAGAAAGTAGATTCATGGTTTCCAGGGATGGGAAGGAGGGAAAAATGGAGACTGACTGCTAATGAGAATAGGGTTTCTGTTTTGGGGTGATGAAAATATTTTGGAATTTTTACTGTGCTAAATATACGAAAAATATACTAAAAACCGAAATTTCATGGTATGTGAATGATGACTCAATTTTTAAAATCCCTCTAGATGACAATGATTTAATGACTTTAGGAAAGTTAATTCCATGAGGCTTTAAAATAATGGAACCCACACTTTAGAGGGCTAGTTATAGGGTTTTTTTTTTAAGTAATCTCTACACCCAACTGCTGGCAGTGAATTGGGACAGTTAGGTAGTCGGGGCCAGGGTCCCCAACAAGAAAATATGGAGTCAGGACAGTTAAAATAAAACAGCACTAACATCCTGTTTTGCAGCTTAGCCAGGACGGCCCTAGCATTCTGCTTTGCAGCCTTTGCAGAAATGACTTCTGCAAAACATCCTAAAATAAGACAATTAACCACAACACATTTGTCAATATCACGGGCAAGGGGCAGTTAAGACATAAGCCCCCAGATGTCAGCCAAAAACGAGACCTTCGGTATGTTGACATTAACCCAATAGGTAGACAGGTAGGTGACCAAAGCCCTGATTGGCACTACTCAGCACACCCCGATTGCTTGAGATAGTTCCGCAAAAGAGCTCATAAAAAGCCCTACACTTAGAAACTCCAGGGGCAACCCTCTTGGCCCCCCTCCCTCTCTGGGAGCTTTCTACTATCACTCAATAAACTCTGCTTTGCTGCCCACCACTCTTCATCTGGTCCACCTCCTCATTCTTTGAAGCAGCGTGACCAAGAACTGCGGGCACTAAAGGCAGAGAATTCCTGCAACACAACGTGGGGGCTTGAACTCATAACCCCGGGATCAAGAGTCATATGCTCTACAGAATGAGTTTTCGGATTGAATGAAATGCATATGAAGCATCTCAGCCTGAATCCTTGCATGGAGCAGGTGTCTAAGAAATGTTAGCCGCAGGAGGAGAAGTAGTAGTAGTAGGACTAGCAGTGATTGCTGTTGGCTGGTGATGGGTATTTATGGTGATTTTACGTGTCTACCTGAATAGGCTAAGGGATACTCAGGTGGCTGGTACCTATTATTTCTGGGTATATCTGTGAGGGTGTCTCCAGAAGAGATTAGCATTTAAATCAGTAGACTGCCTAAAGAAGATAGCCCTCCCCAATGTTGGGTTGGTATCATCCAATAGTTGAGGGCCTCCATAGAACAAAAAGGCTGAAGAAGGGCAAATTTGTGCTCTCTGTTGGAGCTGAGACATTCATCGTCTACCCATGGGCAGCAGCGCTCCTGTTCTTGGGCCTCCTGATTCAGACAAGGACTTACACTATCAGCCCCCAAATTCACAGGCCTTCAGGCTTGAACTGAGTTACATCACTGGCTTTCCTGGTCCTCAGGCTTGCAGGCGGCAGGTCATGGGACTTTTCAGCCTCCAAAACCATATGACCCAATTCCTATAATAAATCTCCTCTTACATATATCTGTATCTTATTGGTTCTGTTTCTCTGGAGAACTCTGACTAACACAGCATATGTTATAAATGCAAAAATAAAAGAGAAATGATGGGCTGGAGGTCTTAAGATCGTGACTGGGTTTATAGACAGGACGAACAGGTGAGGTCAAAGAGGAGATTGTGTGTCAGCCAAAACTAATTCCAGGACGGGTGGGCCTCCCTGACTCTCAATATTTTCCTCTCCCTTTTTATGAGTTGCTAAGTCTAGCAGCATGACTGTGCTCCATTTGTTACTTTAACTCTGTAAGGCACACCACGAATTGTCCAAGTCTCTCTGGTAAATTCCCATCACTCTAGCCAGGCAGAGACTTGGAAAGCGTGAGGCTGCCCTTCAGCTTCAGGCACCTCAGAAATTCTTCCCTCAGCAATGAATCCTGCCCATGCCCACTACCACTCCCCTGTTCCTCTCCCCACACATCCCAGCCCTCCTTACCTGTCTACCTCTCTCACTTTCTCTCAAGCACATACAAGCAATCACATTTTAAGTCATGGTAAATTCAAAATGGAGTCTTCGGGTGGCAAGACCAAGTACTTGAAGGCCAGCTTCAGAACACGCGCTGCTGCATAAATTGGTGAGTGAGTGAAAGAAAATTCACTGGGGAAGTGGAAGGATAGATTTGGTAAAGACTTATTCGGAAGTAGACAATAAATTCAGGTTATTAGCTAAGGAACATTCTACTTTGATGCATCCATATCAACGTTTAAATGAAGGTCTCTAATTTTGTTTGGATTTCGGGCATCAGGTTGTCGTTTCTTGTTAGCCAGAATAACAGCACGCAGATTTAATAAGACATTTTTAATGGCTCCAGGCACCTTCAGTACATTTACCACAAAGCCTTGCAAAATTAAAACCTGGCTGAAGCCCAACTAGAAATACTAAGACTTTGCAGTGTAAAAGAAGTGAGCCATTGAATTGCTAACTCTAGAAGGAACCAGCCAGTGACAAACCCCCTCAAGAATACAGCTCACATCAATTGCAGGATGCCTTTTTTCTCTCTGCACTCAGCAGTCTTTTTGAAACAGAAGCTTAGAGGCGCCTGGGTGGCTCAGTTGGTTAAGTGTCCAACTGTGGGTCTCAGCTCAAGGCTTTGATCTTAGGGTTGTGAGTTCAAGCCCTGCTCTGGGTGTAGAGCCTACTTAGAAAGAGAAAAGGAAAGAAACAGAGCATTTTACTTTATGACAGATTTATCTCTTCATTAAAAATAACAATGAATTCATTAAAATGCTTATAACATTTCTAAGCCAGATAAATGAATATATTTACTATTTTAATATCTGTTCCCATCTCAGTATTTTGGCTTAAGATGTATGGTAATTGTGTTCACTTTTTAGCTGGTAAGACATTCCAAAAATAGAAACAATGTTTTTCTATTTTTAGCTCAGTCTATAAAGTTTAAGCAAATAATCGTCTTTCCAAAAACTGTACACACATGTTTCAAATTCA
Organism: Ursus maritimus; assembly: GCF_017311325.1. Classification (NCBI taxonomy): domain Eukaryota; kingdom Metazoa; phylum Chordata; class Mammalia; order Carnivora; family Ursidae; genus Ursus; species Ursus maritimus. The sequence continues at coordinate 51,996,796 of NW_024426996.1, forward strand.
TGGAAAAACCCAGTGGCAATGAGCTCATAAGATTTTTGACATCCTCACCCTGTGTTATAACTAAACATAGATGCTCAGCTTTAAGCTCAGACATTTTTATTATAATTTATAATGGAAACATTAAAAATACCACTTTGCCTAGCACTAACTTTACCAAAAAAATAACTTTTTTTCTAAACTGAAAGTTAGGTTTCTCCTAAAAAATGAGACTGAAAAATATTAATCCCTATCTCCTGACCAAATCTATTAGTGAATAAAAATTGGACCCAAACTCCCCTTTCTCCCTTCTTTCATAGATTACAATTTCCTTTAAAAAAAAAAAAAGTGGCTAGTTTCCCTCTTATTAGGGTGATTTCCCACTTCTAAAACAATTTCTATTTGTTCACTATCATCTAGTTCTTTAAAATCATCAAGTTTCAATCCAGCAATTGTGCTCCTTGATATTTACCCAGGGCAGCTGAAAACTTACGTCCCCACAAAAACCTGCACACAGATGTTTGTAGCAGCTTTATTTAATTACCAAAGCCTGGAAGATGTCCTTCAGTAGGTGACTGGATAAATAAACTGGGGTACATCCAGATAATACAATGTTATTCGGCGTAGAAAGAAATGAGCTATTAAGCCATGGAAAGCCATGGAGGAACCGTAAATGTGTATTACTAAATGAGAGAAGCTAATCTGAAAAGTCTGCCTACTGTATGATTCCAACTATATGACATTCCGGAAAAGGTAAAACTATGGAGACAGTCAAAGATCAGTGGTTGCCAAGGGGTTGGGGATGGGAAGAGAGGGATGAATAAGGAGAGCACAGAGGATTTTTAGGGCAGTGAAAATTACCTTGTATGATGTTACAATGATGGATACAAGTCATTACACATTCGTCCAAACCCATTAAATGTCCAACACCAAGAGTCCTAATGTAAAGTACGGACTTTGGGTGATCATGTTGATGTAGGTTCACCAATTGTAATAAATGTATCAACTCAGATGGGAGATGCTGATAATGGGAGAGGCTATTTATTTGTGGAGGCTGGGTGTAGGGGAAATCTCTATACTTTCGGCTCACTTTCTGCTGCGAACCTAAAATTGTTCTAAAAAGATTAAGTCTTAAAAAAAAATCGAGTTTTAAACACAATGGAAACTCTCTCTGAATGTTCTCGCTCTTTTCAAAGCCTAAATTTGTATGTGTCAGTATTTTTGTATCACAATATTTTTGGAACCGCGCAGCAAGCACCTAAAAAGCAGAACAGTGACTCTTCCATGTTGGTTACCCATGCCTGGTAGCCACGGGTAACCTCTGCACAGAGCCACGTACCCTTGCACAGTCACGCAAACAATTCACATCTGTTTCCGCGCTATAGCTTGAGATCCCTCCAAAATGTCCAGCAAGCCATGCACATTTGCATTTCACCAAGAGGAGGGTGCCTGGTTATGCTCAGTGCGACTGGCAGGTGCACAGAGCAAACACGCTTTCCAGAAGCTAAGACACCAGTGCCCCGTTCCTGCGTAAATACCCCTCCAGAAACTTTAAGACAGAAGGTCCCTCTGGGTTCACAGCTTAGCAAAGTAACGCACAGATTAGAAAACAAACCATCATCTGCCTTCTAGTCTCTGTGCACAGCTAGAGGAGGGACATAACTGAAAACCATTTCTGCTGGTTTGGACAGGAGATCTAAGGGATGAGAAGGTATAAGAAGGAAACGGCTTCTGGGTTCCCTTTGTGTTGGTTTCTCCTTTGATTTCCCAAATGCTTACAACTAGGGAGGTCTGAGACTCGGCTCTCCTCACCTGGAATTTTTCAGACACGACAGAGGTTATGCTCTGGATGAAGTGAAGATAAATCAGCTTTCAGAGGAGACGAGAAGTCATCTAAACTGGTCGGATTGATTTGCACACAGCCCTTTGGAGTCTTCCTCTCTGTGGAGGCAGCACATCTCCGGAGGCAGCCTGGGAGGGGCTGGGGGAGGGGCATTCAGGTGAGCCAGCTTCTGCCTACACCTGACTGGCTCTGTGATCTCAGCAAGCAAATGCTACATCTCCCATTTCCACCTTATACATTTCAGAGGCTAGACTCAAGATCTCCAAGGTCCCTTCCAAGCTTCCTTCAGGAATGCTATGAAATAGGTGCTCCATTAAACGCCCATGATGGGTTCATGCCTGGCAGCCTTAGCTCGGGGTCCAGGCAGAACTAACAATACCTGCTCACCCATCTCCAGGTCCTAATGTCACGAGGATGCCAAAGCTCTTGGAACTTTTCAAGAGACTCAGAGTTGGTTCCTTACCTCAGGGGAGAAGTCTGGAAGAATGAACGCCTACAACTCAATGGTAGGGGTCACCTGCCTCCTGTCTGAGGTACCCCTTCTCCATGATCAAGGGTCAAGAAGAAAGGAAATACTATCTACTGAACATTTATTGCATGTCAGGTATTTTCATACATTATCTCATGAATCCTTGCAACAACCCCAAAATCTTATGGGCCCAACTCCCGTCCTTCAAAGCTATGGGGTCAGGACTTCTGTCCCAGTGTGTCCAGAAGGTGGTACTTCTGCCCATGTGGGTCTGGAGGGCAGAGAATCAAGCCCAAGAGGATTTTTCTCAAACCTTAAGATCTGATGGGAGTTTTGTCTTGTAGTTTGGACCTTTTCTCTTTTTCTTTTTCTTTCTTTCTTTTTTTTTTTTTTTTTTTTTGAATGGGAACGTTTATCCTCTGCCTGTCTCACCATTGTGTTTTGGAAGCACATAATTTGTTTGGTTTCACAGGTTCACAGCTTAGAGAGGAATTTGTCTCAGTGTGTCTCAGGATGAATCATATCTCCAGTCTCACCCACATCTGATCTAGATGATATTTAGATGAGACTTTGGACTTCAGACTTTTGAGTTGATGTTGGAACAAGTGAAGACATTGGGGGTTTGGGAATGGAATGAATGTGTTTTGCACATGAGAAAGACATGGGGGGGGGCAGGGACAAAATGCTATAGACTTCATGTCTGTATCCTCTGAAAATTCATGTTGAAACTGAATCCTCCCTGTGATGGTATTTGGAGGTAGGGCCTTTGGGAAGAGATTAGGTCATGAGCCTGGAGCCATCATGAATGGGATTAGTATCCTTACAAAAGAGACCCCACAGAGCTCCTTGCCCCTTCCACCATGTGAGGACACAGGGAGAAGACAGCGTTCTATGAGCCAGGAAGTGGTCCTCATCAGACGCTGAATCTGCCAGCACCTTGCTCTTGAACTTTGCAGTCTCCAGAGCTGTGAGAAATGAATTTCTGGTGTTTAGAAGCCACTCAGTCTGTCATGTTTCTGTTACAGTAACCTGAAAGAACTAAGGTAAGTAAAAATAATCGTAATAGAACATGATGTGTATTGGGTGCATACTGTCTACAAGACACTGCTAAAACCAGCGAACCTTTAGAAAGTGCCCATTATGGCCAGGCATTGTTCTGAGCTTTAACAATGTGCAGGCAGGGATCAGAGTTACCCTATTTTGGATCGGGAAATTGCAGGGGCAAAACCAGGATTCAGGCCCAAGCAGTCTGTCAACTTAACCACTTACAACACAGTCCTTAATTATCTCAAAACTCTGCTGCAAGATATTAGTTATTCTATCTGGCAGATGAAGACACCGAGGGTCAGAAAGGGTCAAACTACCTGGCCCAAGGCCACGCCTGGGTAGAGCTGAGGGTCTCTCCACAATGGTGGGAAAGCAAATGGTCCCAAGTGCTATTAATACAGGGCTTTGCGCTCTAAGATTTCAGGGATCTCATGATCCCTGATGCGTGTTTGGTCAAGAGAGGTTCTGAAGAGACCCACCAGCTTCCAGCCAACAGCTGGCTTTGTCAGGGAAGAAGTTCTACCCGTTTTGTGGGGCTGGAGGCTGAGCCAATGCCAGCTAGGCTACATGGAGGTGGGCTTGACATGGGAGCTGATTCTAATGAGTAACTAAATGAAGGAGAGAGGAAGAAAAGAGAAAGGAAGCACGTTCTCTCTGGGTCCGAGGAAGCAGGGCCCTCCTCAAGGATACAGCTGGCCGGGGCAAGGAAGAAGGAAATGGGCCTACAGCAGGTTCTCTACTGAGGCCACCCCGGGGCCTAGCAAGCCCACCCAGCCTGAACCTGATGTGACCAGGGACAAAGCAGGGGCTTGGCTCCTGGTGTGGGGGAAGTGGCAGCAGTGATCTTCCTTGTGAAGAGCTGGCTTGGCTGATGGACTAAAGGACCCTAACCTCCCAGTGCCCAGGAAATGAGCTGGATGGGGTATGTCCCCTGCCAAAGCTTAATGACAACCTGATTCTTGAGTGAGATGAGTCAGTGGGTCTAAGTCAAGGTTTCCTCACAAGAAGCCCATCATCCTGCTCCTCCTCTCCACTGTGACATGGTGGTGCAAGGGCTACCGGCTGGCCGAGTCAAATATGGTGCACACAGCCTCTTTGGGGCAAGACAAATTGCTATATAGTTTCAATTCATAGTTGATATACAGTACATAGAGTTGGTGATGTCAAGTATCCTAGTCTGGCCCACTGTGTGCACAGCAGGGAATGTAAACCACTGAAGCATGCCTTAATTCATTGTCACTTAATATCTGTCTATTGCACACCAGTGAACACCAGTCCCTGGAAACGCTTCAGTAAACACGCCACCTACCCCCAGAGGAACGTCTTAGGGTCCAGCGGGCCCAAGCAGCAAGTAAACAGGAAACTGACGGCTGGGTGAGAAGTGTTGCAAGAAGGGAAAGAGCGGGTAGTAAGAAAGCGTACAGAGAGGGCCTTGAACCCAACACTGAGATCTATAAACCCATCTGGCGGGGGTGAGGCTTAAGGATCAACACAAAGGCCGAGCAGAAATTAGCCACAAAATGGCAAAAAGGGAGTGAGATTATCCCTAAGCAACAAAACAGCAGATTCTGATATTGGACTTTTTATTACATACAACATTCTTGTTTTCTAAGGTTTTTAAAAAATATACAATATTTCAAAAAGATCAAATAGAATATGATGATAGACGCTCATGTAGCTACTACCCAGTTTTAACAGTTTTAAATATTTTACCCGTGTGTGTAGATATATATATATATGTATGTATATGTATTTTTTTAAAGAAGTAAAATGTTGCTTATGGAGTTCTCCCTTCATCCCCAGAAGTCCCCACCATCCTGTGCTGGGTCTATCTCTCCCTCTTTGTTTTTATATATTATCCCCATAAATATTAATCCACGAGCAACATACACTCACATTTTGTGCTTTTCCATTTTTTCTTACATGGTATCACAGTGTATACTATATTTTTGGCAATTGCTTTTTTATACTCAACATGGTGTATTTTAACTGCTGAATAAAATTCAATTGTAATAAATTGTATGACTATTCCATAATTTAATCATCTATTCCATTTTTGATGGACATATAGAATTTTTCCTTTTTTTTTTTAACCACAGCAACAACAGCCTCTTACTTTCTCTTTGTGCTTGTGTCCACAATATACACCTAGACATGGAACTGCTGGATTACAGGCATGCGTATCTTCAGTGCTACGGCACATGGCCACCATATTCCTCTGTAGAATCACTGTGCCAATTTATACTCCCACCCATGTGCATGTGTTCCTGCTTCTTCACATCCTTGCCAGTCCTGATGTTATCAAGCTCTTAAATTTCAAAAATCTAATGAGTACAATATCATTTTCTTGCTTTAATCTACCCTTGCCTGGTTGCTAGTGAGTTGACCATCTTTTCATATGTCTAACAGCTATTTGGGTTTCCTCCTCTGTAAATTGCCTGTTCACATTGTCAGCCCATTTTTCTACTGGGTTGTCTATTTTTTAACTGATTTATAAAATTTCATTATATATTTTATTTACTTATTTGCTTTAAGTAAGCTCTCTGCCCAACATGGAGCTTGAACTCACAACCCTGAGATCAAGGGTCACATGTACTACCTACTGAGCCAGCCAGGTGCCCCTGGTTTATACGTTCTTCGGTTTCCTCTCTCCTGCCCTCAGGGATATGTGAAGAGATACGTGAAATGAAGAGTTCATGTTCATTTAGTGTAGGAGATACCTCTACTAAATGGTTAATTACTGGGGCGCCCGGGTGGCTCAGTCGTTAAGCATCTGCCTTTGGCTCAGGGCGTGATCCCGGCATTCCGGGATCGAGCCCCACATCGGGCTCCTCCGCTGGAAGCCTGCTTCTTCCAAATAAATAAATAGTTAATTACTGTCCTGGAAATGTTAAAGCCCTGTGGTGACCACAGGCACACTAAACCAAAGACCAGCTTACCATTGGACTTAGGGTGATTGGTTAAATATTTTCTTTTTTGTCCAAGTTTTTTGTTTAATTCATTTGATTTGTTTTGGCTTAGAATTTGACTTTTTATCATTGCTTAGAACAATCCTAAAAAAAATCTGTAAGGACATAACCACAAATTATCATAATTATTAACACCTTTGTAACTAAATCCATAAGCTATTAGACTAGAAAGTTATCATCTAGCTAAACCTCTTTATTTACAAGTGGTGAACCTGGAGTCTGAGAGGTTAAGTTATTCATTTATGTGTTCATTCAATAGATATTTATTGAGCTTCTACTCTAACAGATATCATTTAGGTGCTTATTATGTACCAGACATTAAGCTAAGAATTTCATATAAATTTAAGAATAAGACATTTAAACATTAGACACTAAAACAAAAATTAGACACATCTGATGTCTCTAACAACAGCTTCAAGAGATAAAATCTGAGAAGTTAAACAGCTTGTTCAAGGTTTATAAGTAGAGGAAAGCAGGATTAAGACACAAAGATGCAAAAAAAATTTTTTTCAAAAAAAAAAGAGAGAGAGAGAAATGCAAAGATTCTGACTCCAGCAATAGGATACATCAGTGATGCTTGGCCTGAGTTCAAAATGCAGAGATATGAACCTTACAGAAGAACAAGGCCCTAGCATTCACACAATTGTATGTTCTTTCACAGGTGAGATCCAGTTCTTCCACTGAAGAGGGCAATGGACGGGCATAAGGAGCTTATGCCCACACCTAATAGAAACTCATCATGGACCTGTGTGGTCAATGATCCAAGACAAAGAGTACTGATATAGACAACCCACCATAGGGTCAGCTCCAGGGACAGAGAAAGGACTTGGACATCATGGTGAACAACAGTCACGGTCCCTGTCCCTCATGGGGCTCACGGTCTGGAGGAGGAGACAGGCATTAAGCAAGTAAGGAAACCAGTGCAACACATAATTACAGAGTGTACTCAATGCTATGAAGGAACAAGGTATTGTGAGAGAAAAGGACTTGTGGGCAAGACACTTACTTTAGAATGTGTAGTCATAAAGCCCCCAATTAATGCTAAAACTGAGATCTGAATGAGGTAGCCATGTCACAGGTCAGGAGAAAAGCATGTGCAAAGGCTCTGTGAATGGAAGGGAAAAAATATCTCTGTGAATGCAACAGGGAGAGTGAGGTAGAAAGTGGCTCACGATAAAACTGGAGGTAGAAACAAAGGACAGCTTACCCGGGGCCCTGAGGCTGTGTTAAGAGTTGAACTCTGTCCTCAATGTAATTGGGGCGACATTGGTGGGTTTAAGGAAAGGAATCACATGGCTCAATCCTTTACTCTGGTCGCTCTGATGGAGAATGGACTACTGGGGGGCAGGATGGGAACAAGGGACTAGTTCTCCAGTTTAGGAGTGATGGTGGCTTGACTTAGGCTGGAACTCGCAGTGAAAATTAGGTAGAAGCTGATGGATTAAAGATATATTTTGGAAACAGAACCAACAGGGCTTGCAATAGAATGCAAGGTATGGTATAAGTGAGACAGAAGAATCAAGAATGACTTTAAGATTTTAAAAAATATATGAATAAAGAACTGTCTAGAATTGTTTCTCAAATGTTTCATGATTTGTCTTGAATTTTGAAACTTAACAAACCCTCTCCAGTGAGAAGTGTGAGGGGGAGAGAAGGTCACATGATCATGACTCTTCTCTAAGGAACTGTAAGGCAGCCTGGGACTAAGACTTTGAATCTTTTCTGGAAGTCCCTTAGAGCATCCTTCGACTGGGAAGGAATCTGGAATCCTTGACCTCTGATCTCTGGCTCCCTCAGATGGTTCTTAAATAGGCATATCCAGTTGGCTTTTTATGGAATAAGACATTCGGAGACATGACTGCCACCCACTTTCGGTAGCAGCAGCAAACTACTAACATGTATGATAAGTACCAACTCTTGACCTAGAAAACTCACTAAATCCTGGAATTCAGCCGCTGCAGAGCAACTCCTAGATTGACATGAGACATCTGTAGCTCCACCAAAGCTTTGTACAGAATCTAAGACATGGGCATAAGCTGCATGAAGCTGTAAGATGTTAGTTCTAAGCTGCAAAATGAGCCTTCATGAATATTATTTAAGCATTCAGCCATTTTTTTTAGAGGTGGGGCAGAGGGAGAGGGAGAATCTTTTTTTTTTTTTTTTTTATTTATTTGACAGAGACAGCCAGTGAGAGAGGGAACACAGCAGGGGGAGTGGGAGAGGAAGAAGCAGGCTCATAGCGGAAGAGCCCGATGTGGGACTCGATCCCTGAACGGCAGGATCAGGCCCTGAGCCGAAGGCAGACGCTTTAACGACTGTGCTACCCAGGTGCCCCGGAGAGGGAGAATCTTAAGCAGGCTCCATGCTCAGTGCGGAGCCCGATGCAGGGCTCCAACTTACGACCCTGAGCTCATGACCCAAGCTGAAATCAAGTCGGATGCTTAACCAACTGAGCCACCCAGGCGCCCCTAACCATTCAGACATTTTAAGAAATCAATGTCAGTCCAAGCTGAAAATGTGTTTCCTATTTTTTCAGCATATTCCACTTAACTCTCAATCTTCTCTGGATTATCGCCTTTCACTTCCAGGACCTCCTCAAGGCTTTCATCTGGTTCCTGCTTGACTGGGGAGAAGACGTGGGAAGCTCTTGACCTGACCCTGGCCTCTGCTCCTTTATCCTTTGCTATTTCCTGTCCCCTGTTTTCTCTGCGGGAGCAGCTCTTGTTCACATATTTCAAAAATTGGAAGCCTCAGCATAGAAGGAGTGAGGAACCAGGGGACAGCGGAGGAAGGACAAGAAGGAACACAACCCACTTTACATGTAAATAGAATGTTAACTATCATAGAAATCATTGCTGTAATCACAAACTTACATGCCTAGAGTGTGATTTTTCAGGCATTTTGAAATGCTCGAAAACCACTTAGCTCAAGGGCAAAGCAACCCAAAAAGAAACGGCGGCTGCCTCCATAGCATTTCCTAATTTATAACGTACTTTTGCAGACATGATTTCACTTCCCACTAACCTTTAGTAAATCCAAGTCCTCCACTTGTGACTAAAGCAGCTCCCCAAAGTTACCCCAAAGCAACTGCAAGACGCCAAACAGACCTCTCCCTGACTTATCTTTTTTACCAGCTCTGTTCCGTTGGTAGGAGAAATACAGCAGGCCGTGGTGAGTCGAGCCGCCAGGATCTGTCTGGGTTCCGCGGTCCTGCCCGGAGCAATGTGAGCATGACTGATGTTGGCGCAGGCACAGGATACAGTGTTGGAACAACTGCAGACATTCACCAACCCTACTCCGACCTAGTCCAGCATCTCGATGCACACCAGTAAAGGGCCACTTCTGTTTCTAAATTGAAGGCAGGCTTACTGAGAGTCCTTTCAGTTCAAAGATAAATATTCTTGCTCTCCAATTCATTCCAGGACTCTTTTTTTTTTTTTAAAGATTGTATTTATCTGACACACAGAGAGAGATTGAGCACAAGCAGGGGGAGCAGCAGGCAGAAGGTGAGAGAGAAGCAGGCTCCCTGCCCAGCAGGGAGCCCTACATGGGTCTCAATCCCAGGACCCTGGGATCATGACCCAAGTCAAAGGCAGACGCTTAACCACCTGAGCCGCCCAGGCGCCCCCATTCCAGGACTCTTTAACCCATGGCTAAGTGTGTGTCTGCACTTGAGTTCGTATGCAGAAAAGAAAAATCTGTTCTTTGCAAAAGGCCCACCTCAATTACAAAAGGGCACTCAAAAGTATTATCAGGTTATCTCATCAAAAAAAAAAAAAAGTATTATCAGAACTCCTACTCCTAACCTGAGACAGCTAGCCAGTAAGTGATGGAGCCAGGATTCGGAGCTGGTGTATCAAGGGATTAATTTAACTGCTACAAGGAGCCTCTGAACTCAGTTACCATCAGGGGTCAGGCAGACAATATAAATGTGTGAAATGCTGGGTGGAAGGCACTAGAGGGTAGGAAGACAGGTGAAACAGACTCTGCATGCCAATCTGCAGGCATTCAAGGAATTGCTTTTCTCAAAAAAAAAAATATCTGTAGGCACCTGTCGGCAACCTTGCCCCATTATACCATTAGCGGAAACTATTGCTAATTGCCATCTTTCAGGGGCGCCTGGGTGGCACAGCGGTTAAGCGTCTGCCTTCGGCTCAGGGCGTGATCTCAGCGTTATGGGATCGAGCCCCACATCAGGCTCCTCTGCTGTGAGCCTGCTTCTTCCTCTCCCACTCTCCCTGCTTGTGTTCCCTCTCTCGCTGGCTGTCTCTATCTCTGTCAAATAAATAAATAAAAAATCTTTAAAAAAATTGCCATCTTTCAAAGCGTTTTGACACATTCATCTTTTAAATAAATAGTCTTAAAATGGTGCTCTGAATCTGGGCAGAAATAAAGTAAAAGATGTAGTTTAAGTGTCCTAAAGAAGGAATAAATCAAGACTAGTGGGGTGTAGAGGTGTGAAAGCAAATCCAATCCAGGAAAGCTTTCAGGAGGAGGTGGCATTTGATCTGAGAAAGATGGAATGCTTCTTGTAGATTATGGAAGAGAAGAACCTCTCTAGATAAAAGAAATAGCAATGAGCAAAAAAGAAGAAAGCTTGGCTATTCCAGGAGAATAAACAGGGCACCTGGTTGGCTCAATCAGTGGAGCATGTGACTCTTAATCTCAGGATTGTAGGTTCAAGCCCCATGTTGGGTGTAGAGATAACTTAAAATATTTAAAAAATAAGTTAAATAAAACAAAATCTTTTTAAAAAGAAGAAGAAACAGCCTCATTTTGTTGGAGAATAGGGTACAAAATTGTGGAGTTAGAGAGAAAAGTATGGAAAGCCATCATGGTCAAGGCCCTTGACTGCAAAGCTAAGGAGTCTGGCATTTATGGCTCGGGCTTGGAAGGTAGACAGGTCAGGGAATGGGTTTTCTAGGAGATAAATCTGCTATGTTGATCTTACAGACTTTTTTCTCTTAAGTAAGCTCTATGCCCAACATGAGGCTTGAACTCATCACCCCAAGATCAAGAGTCACATGCTCTACTGACTGAGCCCGCCAGGCGCCCCATGATCTTACAGACTCTTTCTTAAGCATACATTTTTCCTAGGTAACTTCAATCTGAAAAATATGTCATTATTCTTAGCATATGTTTTTTAAAAGTAAACTTGGTCACCATAAATGTATATGAGAAAAGGGGCACAAAACTAGCAAATCCAGCAAATGTGGCCATCTGTTTCCACAGCTCTGAGTACAGATCAGCAAAAATAGCATTTTTAAAACCACAGAACTATAGCTGAAATCATTTCCAGTGTAGGATTCCACAAGTGAATACTTATAATTTTTTTAATCTAGCATCTTCAATAAAACATATAATCTACAGGACATCGTGAAAAACTATCATCTGTTGCATTATAAATGCAAGGAGTGAAAAAGGAGGGGAGGGAGAGAGGAAGGAAGAGAAAGGATATGTAGCTTGTCAGAAATGTAAATCAAATGTCAGAAGTGACCTTTTTAAAAGTAATGACGAAGGAAAAGAAAAATATCAAACAATCTGTTCTGAACTTTTACGAAAAAGCCGTAAAGGGTAAAAAAAAAAAAAAAAAACCTGAAATTTGGAGTCGGAGAGGCTATGTTGGAATCTCAACTCTCTTTTCTTTTACTCTATATTCTTGTGATGAGCTAAATGTCCTCATCTCTAAAAGAATAATATTATTTATTTCTTTAATGGTTATGAGGGATAAAATCATTGCATGGTATCATGTATCACGTATATTCGTGTCTTTCCTTCCTGTGGCAAGGAGGGGATGTGGCTGCCACCTTGAGCTTGTGAGCAGTTATTTTACAAATCCATCCGTTGCTTATGTTCTCCCAACACATGGAGGGAGTCTAAATGCTGACCCAGTCAGCAGGAGGCTTCATGCAAGGAGAGGGGGGCAGTGGCACCGAGAACCCCAGAGACCAGATAATAATCATCATATTCCACCGCGGCATGAATCAAGTGACTGCTCGGGGGGGGGGTATTACTGTACTCCCCCCTTTCCTTTAGATTCATATTAAAATTAGTGGACACCCTTGAGCATGCCATATGAGGTCTAGCAGGGAAGATACAGAATGGAGGTCCAGGGAAAAGCCATCCGGAGATTTTAAATGTACTAAGGCAAAGCACAATGAGGATAATCTACTGGAAATTCATTCTTTTGTCCACTAATATTCACTGAGCACCTGTCTGGGGCCAGGTACTAGGTAGACTATGGGGACAGGTCTGTTAACAAAATGAACAAAAATCCCTGCCCTCATGGAACTGACGTCCTAGTGGAGAGAGAGAGAGACAACACACAAAATCAAAATGTTAATGCGGTAGTACGCTCGAAGTTCGTGAGAGGCAGACTGCCGATCACAATCTACATACACAAGTGGAAAACCGGCAGGTGTACACTTGAGGTAAAGTATGGTTAACCATGGTTATTCTTGGAGCACAAGCCACTCGTGACAAATGAAGGGCAGGGATTTTTGTGGAAAAGAGTAAAATGGAAGCCGCACAAGGAAGACATAAGAATAGCATGATTCTGAGAGAGGAAAAGAGAGACATGTACATGTATAGGAATCTCTAAATATGTCTGCACTACCTTAGGAAAGAAATTCGGAGAGGCATGTTTCGGAAGCAAGATGGAGAAAGCGATTCCTTTCTTACTTGTTACAGTCTCTCTCTCTCTCTCTCTCTCTCTTTTTTAAGGCTTGTATTTGTTTATTTGGGAGAGAGAGAGAGAAAGAGTGAGAGCACAAGCCGGGGGGAGGGTCAGACACAGACCCCCACTGAGCAGGGAGCCCACATGCGGGGTCACCAGGTAGAGACTCCTGTCTCAAAGCACGTGTCTCAAAGCAGCCTTCCAAATGCATCCTCTTCCCTCCAGTCCGCCTGCCACTGTCCCGGGTCAACCTCGTCATCTCTGCCCTGGACGACTGCACACCTCTCCTTACCGGTCCCAGCCTGTCCTCCACAGGGCTAGATTTACTTCTCAAAACACAGACCGGATTCTATCACTACCTTGAATCTTTCATGACAACTGGGTCAAGTCCAGTCTCTGCACTGCTCCCCAGACTCTTCCGCGTCTAGCCTCACCTACCTGAGGTAGATAACGATTCCTGACTACGAACGATTCCCCCGCTCCTCTTTACTAACAGAACCCTAATTTTGTGCAATTAATGAACAGAGACCCCTGATCTCAGGCTTTCATCCCAAGGATGCTCATGAGTTGGCACATAGTATGCAATCCTTTGTTTTGAATTATTATTTTTTTTTTACTAAATGAATGAATGGTATAAATTAGTCATGTTTATATTGTTCCTCTTCCCAAGTGATTAGTCTACAAATCACCATGTGACCCAGCTTGGCTAACAGAGATATTAGAAGAAGCAAGCCTCATCCTTCCTGCTTGGGACTCACTTGTGCAAGGAGCTACAGCAGCCATCTTGGAACCATGAGGTCACAACCCAAAAAGTCAAAATCAACATGCTAAGGATGATAGAATATCATGAGATGACAGCCTGGATTACAGGTGATATAGATCCAGCCACTCTGGAACTTCTTACTTCCAAATCCTTATTAGTGAGACATCAAAATATCTTTATTGTCTAAATGGGACTTAGTTAATATATCTATGAATTATTTGAAAATCTCATTAAAGTGAAAATTCTGATTCAGTCGGTGTGAGGTGGGGCCTGAGAACCCATGAGGTGGTGTTGCGGTCTGAACAGCCACATTCTGAGAAAGGAGGATATGAGCCGCTATAAACCGAGCATTCTATTACTCTGCTGCTTTTAGCTGAAATCATCCTTATTGTCCGCTGTCCTTCCCTACAGAGCAAACTGACCACGCTAACATCCAAACTTCTTTAAGATTTTGTTTATTTATTTGTCAGAGAGCAAGAGCGCAAGCAGGGGGAGTGGCAGGCAGAGGGAGAAGCAGGCTCCCCACTGAGCAGAGAGCCCAATGCGGAACTCGATCCCAGGACCCTGGGACCATGACCCAAGCATAAAGCAGACGTTTAACCGACTGAGCCACACAGGTGTCCCACCATCCAAACTTCTCAATGTACACAGTTTCCCAGACTTGGCTCATGCCCTCCCCTCCCTCGAAGGAGCTTCTGTACATTTTACCAGGATTCTCTACACATCAGCCTCGGTTACTTTTCTCAGTCGTTTTAACTTATTTGCACTTACTTGCAATCATGTTTCTCTACAGCCTTTTATCCAAGTCATTATTAAGCAATGAAAGGGACAGGTTTAACAGATAAAATGATTTGGAAAGATCTCACACTTAACAGCAAAGTGGTAGATTTTGTATATCATATTACATAACCTGTATGTTCTGCTTCAGTACCGTGGGAATTTAAAACTACGTAAGCAGTGTTCTATTGCCAGTAATGACAGGCACGTGCCACTCCTCGATTAAGCCTTAATTGTACATAGCATTCTGATGCTTTTTTAAAAAGTCTGATATTAATATGTACCAGCTTAAAAAACATACTCCGAAGCATTCTTCGTGATCACTCCCAGATTAAAAACACTATCCCTCTCTTATCTAAGGAATTCCTACCTGCCTCTCTTTCATTAATTAACATGTTTTTCATACCACACTATATTCCCAAGTATCCTTTTTAATATTATTCCAAAATTTAGCATTCATACTTTTCATCCTAACTTTGCCAGAAAAGGCATCAAATCACCTGATTTGAATGCAGAATGTGCCTGAGTGCCAGGGTGGGAGAGACATGGGCAAGTGTGTGGGTAACAGTCCCTAGGGCTGTCAGAGACCTCACACCAATCAGCACATGGTGATGACTGCACATCCTCAGTCGAATGAGTGGATTTGCCTTGATTTCCCCTGTAAATTAGCACAGCTTTTCTGCAGCCCAGTCAACTCAAAGCCATCACATTATCTGTGCACACAACAAGGGCGGGAGAAATGACGGAAAAACCAGGCCTCAGAGATGGAGGTCTTCATTCACATTCTTGCAATGACTGCCCAAGATCATCGGCCCAATCACGAGGACTTTAAATCATACACTGCAAAAGTTAAAAATCTAAAAACGATTCTGAGCCATCCTCCCCTGATTGAGTGAAGACCACAACCCAGTCTCAAAGAACAGTGTGAAGACGCAGGATAAACTGTCTGGAGGTCGCTGGTGTGAACGGGAGGCCCGTGGGCTCTGCGGTCTCCACCATGCTGACACCAGTAGCTCAGGGCTGCTTTCTAGGTAGGTCCTCCCCACCTTCACCTTCATCTCCTTGCAAGGTCGCCCAGAGTAATTGGGAGTTATTACAATCAAGGGAAAGGCTTATTCATAGCCTGCAGACTCGTAGGTATTAATCTGTAGATTGGTTGCGCACTCACAGAGCAGGGGCCGTGGGAAAAACCCATGTCCATTATCAACTGAACTTCAGGGTAATTTTCCAAAACTTAAACCTTTTAATGACTTCTTCCTCGGGGCAAAGACTGTGACCCCTTTCTAGATCATGTGTTTTATTTATTCTCCTGGACAAATACTATCTGTTTACTGAACAGATACTCTGATAAAAATTCTTCTGCTTTGTGTTGTTTAAACATGAAGGACAACAGATTTTCAAATAAGCAAGGTCCAAATGGGGTTAAAAATGCATACTATCGGTCAGCCATCTATATTCCTCACTTACAATAAATAACAAAATTCCATCAATTCAATATAAAGTTTTCCTGCATAGAGACCATCAAGGCACTTTTCCATGAGTCAAAAAAAGAAAACTTCACCAACTCTGCAAAAGTTGTTATGCTTTATAATACCTAAATGCACGGTATCAGGCCCTCTGCACAAAGATTAACATAAAATCTTCTTAACAATACTTTGTGGTAGGTTCTGTGATGATACCCACTTTACAGATGAAGGAACTGAGGCACAAAGGGATGACGTCATTCACCCAGGGCCATTTAGAAGTAGAACAGCAGCTCAGACTGACTCCAGAGCCCGTGACCTCTTCACATGGTTAGCCTGCCCTAAGATTATATTGAATAGCACTGTCCTGGCTTCTCAATTCAGTTCCCCCCAAAACAGGCCCTGAGAAAAGAAATTGCGCGCAGGGCACATGTCTGGATAGAAATCCCCAGAAGTGCAAGTGACAACACAGGAAACAAAGAAAAGCCTCTAAGCGTGTGGTCACGAAGGGGATACCTCTCGGGGCCACTGGGGGTTCAACTGCACTGGGGAACTGGAGGAATCCCGGAGAAGAGGGGTGAGCACACTGCAGCCAGCAGGTCAAAGCCCACCCACCGCCTCCTCCTGTAAAGAAAGTTTAACTGGCACCTAGCCCAGCTCATTCCCCTCGCAGGGTCTGCGGAGCTGAATAGCAGCAACAGAGACCATGTGGCCTGGAAGGTTGAAAACATTTACTAGCTAGCCCTTAAGAGAAGAAGTTTGCTGACCTCAGATGTAGAACATGCCGGAGAAGGGAGGGAAGCTGAGTGTTTATTTACCTATTAGTTCCGGGTTGCCCTGGGGTCATTAGATCCCCAGCACTGCCAAGCTGCCCTCAAGCAAACTGAGCTCACCCCTGGGGCTTCTGAGAAAGCCTGGGGCTGAGAAGCAGAGAGACGTGCTGGCTAAAATGAGAAGCCACCGCCAGGCAGCAACAGCACAGGCTGCGTCCCACCTCTCTGGGCCTCAAAGCCTCTTCTATCACAAAAATAATAATCATATTAAGCACAGAGATTAGTGTAAAATTATGCTGAAATTACATTGTATATTGGAAAATACACTCAAAAAATTAAAAAGAGCTCAATAAACGTTATCAGTTATTTTGCAAATAATTTTCCTAAACATTAGTACTAGGAAACACTATCATCGTCACCTATAGCCTCGGTCTAAATTCTTTACCACAAGGGCACATATGTCAAAAGAGTCCGCGCATAGACTGTTAAGGTGGGGTAAACTAGAAGCCTGCAAATAAACAGAGAGGCTTCTGCCTACAACTGATACCCGTCTCTCCCTTTACCACTTAAAATCATCATCAGTTGCTTAAACAAAACTGATTTCTCGAGAATGGCAACATTATTCATAGTCACCAAAAAGTGGAAGCAAGCCAAATGTCCATCAACTGCTGACCAGATGAACAAAATGTGGTCCATCGGGACATAGGAATGTTAACCAGCCACGAAAAGGAGTGAGATACTGATACACCCTACAACACGGATGAACTTTAAAGCCGTTATACTAAGTGAAAGACGCCAGATACAAAAGGCCACCTGTTGTATGATTCCATTGATGTGAAATATCTATAGGGACAGGACGTAGATGAGAGCGCTGGGGAGATTGAGTGGGGTGAAGGGGAAGATGGAGAGTGACAGCTCATAGGTACAGCGTGTCTTTTGGGGAGTGCCAAAATTGTTATAAAATTCACTTGTGATGATTGCACAACCCTGTGAATATACCAAAACCACTGGATTGCATACTTGACATGACAAAGTTTATGGGATGTGAATCCAAAACTGAATGAGAAGAGGCAGGCTCCTGTACTCAATAAAGAATGTGCCCACAAAATGTCCCCAGTGGACGCTTGTCTCCTGCTCGTCCGTCGCCCTTCATTCCCCCTTGCTGTCTCCCAGGCAGGTTGCCTCCTACAGTCTTTTTTCTGGGCCCACTCCTTCTTCTAGCTCTGTCTTCACACTGTGGGGTTCAGGTCTTGGAGTGTGACTGCATTCTGGCTATGCCACCAGTTGGCTGTGTGACCTCAGGCAAGTTACTTAACCTCTCTAGGCTTTAGTTTCCTCATCTATAAAACAGACAATAATAGTGCCTACCTTGTATTGTTGTTACTAGTATTATTAACGGACACTTACTGAGCACTTACTGTCTCATAAGCCCTATTCTTTTCTTTGGAGGTTTTTTGTTTAACATTTATTTACAATAAATGCTACATAAATTTAAAGTCTACGATTTGAGGTGTTTTAACAGATGAACGTATCTGTGAAACCAAAACAGCTTACCAAATATTCCTATCGCCCCCAAAAGTCCATGTGCCCCCTTGCCATCTATCCCTTCCTCCACCCCGTGCACCACCAAATACTGATCTCTTTTCTCTGTTAAAGATTAGCTGGCATTTTCTAGAGTTTTATATAAATGGAATTAGAACGATTCTGACATTTTCCACATCACTCGGTGCATCTTTTTTACTGGTAAGTAGCATTCTACTTGCCACCTGTTGATGGACATCTGGCTTGTTTTCAGTTTCTGGGCTGTTTTCCATTTGGGGCTATGACGGATAAAGCTGCTAGGAGCCCTGGTGAACGAGACTTGTGTGGACATGTGTTTTCATTTCCATGTAGAACCCTGTGGCTGTACCAACAGTTCGTAAAACTCAGGAGAGCACCTGGCTCATGGCCCACAGACTGAAAAGGAAAGCAGAATCAGCATGGCCACCAATTGCCCTCCCCAACACCCTTTCCAGGCACCGCTCCCCCCCCCCCGCTGCCACCACCACAGCTCCCACTTCTCGTCACTGCGGCCACCACTGTGCAACTTCCTTTTCCTGCCGCTGATGCCTTGAATTCTTTTCCCTGGGCAGCTGCTGACCCTTCAATGCCCTGGTCATGGTCTAGCCTCTCTCTGGAGACACAACAGAGCTGTTCACTTCCTGCTCAGACAAAACAAGGGTGGTATTTTAACAGATGCTTACGATACTGAGTTTTCCAACATGTCTTGTCTACTGAGGATTGTTTGTATAACAAACAAGCCACCAAGGCAAGGGCAAATGTAACCCCAATGAAAACATCAGAGTTCATTGTTGTCACCTCTTTTTAAATGTTCCCACTTGAACTAGTACCTTTTTTTTTAAAGAGCCAATATTTCTTTGTAAAATATGATGGCTTTCCGTCATATGGACCACTACTTTGTTATAATTACTTGTATTATGATATACATTTTTAAAGATTTATTTATTTATTTGAGAGAGAGAAGAGAGAGCCCTCGTGTGCACACACATGGGCACGCGTGAGTGGGGGGAGGGGTAGAGGGAAAGGGAGAGAGAATCCCAAGCAGACTCCCCGCTGAGCACAGAGCCCAATGAGGGGCTCGATTTCATGACCCTGAGATCATGACCTGACCCGAAATCAAGAATCAGACACTTAACTGAGCCACCCAGGTGCCCCTTGTAAAATGAGATTTTTAAATGAAGACCCTTCTCTGTTATCAAAATGTCCGCAAAATCTCCATAAAAAGCCGACTTTTATTTTGGCTGAGTTTCCTAACTGGAATTATCTCAATTAATCCACATATAAAAATTTCAACCCGTATCTGCTTATTAAATTCTATCAAAAAGTGACCTGAAATTTATCCTGAGTGTAAAACAGAACTACAATGGCAGTTCTGGTACTAATACAGCATGAATTTCAGACATAAAGGTTTTGTACAGGAATCCTGATGTCTCGTCTAAATCTTACCATATCTGCTCCCTTCCATGTAGAAATATTTGATACAGAAGCAGCACGAGGCACGATTCACAGACTACATAAGCAGCAGCTTTCCTCGACGGAATCCTGGTCACATGACCACAGCAACGCAGGCTGGAATGAAGGGCTAGACTTGCTTCCAGGTTCTTGAAAGGTTACAACTGGATACTTACGTTGGGGCTAATCTCGCCCCATCTGGGTCAGCCACGTAACAATCCAAGACACATCTATCCAACCTCACTTAAGTATAGGATTCAGCTTACAACTTGAACGGATGGTGGGTCACGTATCTTAAGAATACTGATCTTTAATGGCTAGTTCTGCTTTGTTAAAATTCAACTTGCTTCTTTGAGCAGCCGTCTGTTCTTTGTGGGAAATGGTCTTGAACAAAAGCGTCTTCTGTACGCACTGTCCAGCGACATGGGGCACCTGAGCGCGGCTTCCCGGACCCTACAGAGCAGCCAGCCGCCAGCCCAGCAAGGGAAATTCACAGCTGCACACCCAGGATGACTTCCCTGGAGCTTGGTCGAGGATGGGTTCATTCTAGAACTTTATTTCTTTAAAATCCAAGCAAAGCATTATTTCAGATAATTTTTGTTTTTTTAAGAAGAAAAGAACTCTCCACAGGAGACATCCTGAATGGGAAGTTGTCTCCTTGGCAACGCAAATCAACTAAGGCAGAGTGAGTACCTTCCCTCCAACAGAACTCAAATTGTGCTCACCCATCAAAATGACAGATGCCATCACCAGGCTTGAGATTCCAAGCAACCACTTGATTCCCAAGTAAGAAATACCAGATAATAAGCCCTATATGTAACTTATGAACACCTGGTAATAGCTGTGAAGTCCAGCCCTGTGTGGTTTAAGAAGCAATTCTTATCCGAGAGGTTTCTTGAAGAAGTGTGTAAGAACATATTCCCAGCTGATAATCAGGGTTATTTCTTGTGGTGAAATGGGGATTGGGAAGTAGGGAGTAAACATAACGTTTTATACTTTACAAACTTCTGAACTGATTGTAATTTTAAGAGTATTTATGATGAAATAATTTAGTTTTTTAAGATTTTATTTTATTTTATTTGACAGAGAAAGAGAGCAAGAGAGCAG
This sequence comes from Ursus maritimus, assembly GCF_017311325.1. Lineage (NCBI taxonomy): Eukaryota > Metazoa > Chordata > Mammalia > Carnivora > Ursidae > Ursus > Ursus maritimus. The sequence goes on from NW_024426996.1 coordinate 52,017,671, forward strand.
GTATACAAGCAGGGGGAGCAGCAGAGGGAGAGGGAGAAGTAGGCTCCCTGATGAGCAGGGAGCCAGACACAGGGCTCCATCCCAGGACCCTGGGATCATGACCTGAGCCAAGAGCAGACACTCAACCGACTGAGCCACTCAGACACCCCTATGATAAAATAATTTAAATGAGAAAATACTTTTCTTGGTTCTCCATTTTTCTGCCCGGTCCTCCCTCAGTGGACACTTAGAGCTTTTGGGGGGCTGACCTGCACTGAATGTCTTACTTACTTACTTACTGAATCTTGAACAGGTGGCGGCATGGCCCCCTCTGCTGACAGGGGACAAATATGTACTCTCTTCCTCTTTCTGGCAGCTACTGAACAGGGAGCCAACATTGGTTCAGTCAGGTGTTCCTGTCTGGGGCTTTGAATCTTGAAGGAGTCAAGTCAGGTCACGGGGTCAGTGAGACCGGACTCACAGGAGGGCAGTGCGTAGGAGCCCCGTGTCACTGCAGCTAATGACCAGTGGTGGCAGGGCCAGGGACAGCAGTGTCTGGCAGCAGTGGTACCAGGGGTGGTTCCTTTGCAGGGTATTTCTGTGACGTCACCTTGGCTGTGGTTCCCCTGCTCCCCTCCTCTTGGTTGCTGTTCAATTCAAGGCTTGATTCTCTGGTCTTTATGTTGATTCTGTGAATGACCCTGTATCTTTCTAGTAAATCCTTTTTCTGCTTCCATCAGCCAGGATTGGTTCTGGAAGCCTGACCCACAATTTGTTCATTCATTCATTCATTCATTCATTCACTTGTTCAGTAAAGTGATTCTTAACTGGCTAATATGGTTAAACACCGCTCTAGGCACAGAGATTTTGCGTGAACAAAACAAAAATTCATTCCCTTGGGAAGCTTATATTCCAGTGGATCTCACTTCTTTCCGACCCTGCCTTCCTTTACCTTTCTCCGGAGTTCTGTTTCACTTTGATACTATCCCTCTAGCCCTCAGCCAGCTAGCCTTCCTCAGCTCACTTTGACGTGAAGGAAGCCAGGACCTTTTCATGTCTTTCTGGCCTTGTTCTTGAGTTCAGGACACACCCTACACTTCGATACCATGACTGGTCATTCACTGTCGTGCCATAAACACTTACTAGCCCCTGGACTACTCAACTCTGCTAGGAGCTGGAGATGTAATGCTGAACTAGTCACTGCCCTCAAAGGGTTCGCCATGTAGCAGCAAAGACAGACAAGAGACTTTTAAGTAAGCGGTATGCAGGTGATCTGTGCCAAAGGAAAGGAAGGGTGGCGACCCAGAGAGACGTAACAGGAACATCTTACCCAGTTTAGGAAGGAGTCAGAGAAGGCTTCCTGGGGGAAAGTGATGTGTAAGGTGGGATCTGAGGATGAGCTACCGTTAGCCAGCTGGAGGATACAGAGCATAACAGTCAGCAGGAAGAACGCACGCAGTATTCTAGAAGTAAGAGAGAGCATGGCACATTGGAGAAAATGGAAGGGGATCACTATGGCGGGGTCATGAGATGTAAGCAGGCACGAGGGGTGGAATAATGGCTTAGGGGAGGGGCGCCTGGGTGGCGCAGCGGTTGAGCGTCTGCCTTCGGCTCAGGGCGTGATCCTGGCGTTATAGGATCGAGCCCCACATCAGGGGAGCCTGCTTCTTCCTCTCCCGCTCCCCCTGCTTGTGTTCCCTCTCTCGCTGACTGTCTTTCTCTGTCAAATAAATAAATAAAATCTTAAAAAAAAATGGCTTAGGAGAGACTGCAGAGGCAGATCAAGAATCTTAGTAGCGTTCCACACCCTTCTTCTCAATCAGAAGCCATACAAGAGCTAAGACAGAGGTGGCCACAGAAGGCTGTGTCATCAGATCGGCAACTCAGAAAGATCCCTTGGATGCTGGGTGGAATGAATGGAGAGGGGAAACACAGAGGCCTTGAGATTGTTTCAGAGCTCACCAAAGTAGTCCAGAATAGAAAGACTATATCCTGAACTAGTAGGTAGGAGAGATGAAAAGAAGGAGAAGTATTGGAGAGACACTTACTGGTTACAACCAAGAAGACTTTCTGGTTGGGCTGGATACAGGGTGGATAAGGAGGGTGAGAAGCAGAGACAACACCCAGGTGTCTGATTTGGGTAGCCAGGTGGACAGTGAGTCTTTAATCAAAAAGAAATGAAATGCTAGGTACGCCTACTGGCTCAGTCGGTTAAGCACCCAACTCTTTTTTTTTTAAGATTTTATTTATTTATTTGACAGAGAGAGAGGCAGAGAGAGAGGGAACACAAGCAGGGGGAATGGGAGAGGAAGAAGCAGGCTTCCCGCTAAGCACCGAGCCCGATGTGGGGCTCCATCCCAGAATGCCAGGATCATGACCTGAGCCAAAAGCAGGTGCTTAACAACTGAGCCACCCAGGCATCCCAAAGCATCCAACTCTTGGTTTCAGCTCAGGTGATGATCTCAGGGTCATGGGATCTAGTCCTACGTCAGGTTCTGTGCTCAGCAGGGAGTCTGCTTGAGATTCTCTCCCTCTCCCTTTACCCCTCCTCCCTCTTTCTCTAATAAATAAATCTTTTTAAAAAATGAAATGCTAAAGAGGAAATGACTTCAGTTTGGTCATGTTCAATTTAAAGTGACCGAGGACAACTATTTGATCCCAGCTGTATATGTGGGTCTGGCTTTCAATGCAGAGACGCAAGGTAAAGGACGGGGTCTAGGATCATGCGGACAGTCACTGAGATCACAGGAATAGCTGAGATGACCTGCAGTTAGTACAGTCATGGGCTGGACTATATTACTATTATAAAGCCCCTCCCTGGGGAAAAGGAGATTTTACCACCTTGTTGATGTCATGTTTGGTCATGTTACTTGTTTTGACCAATGACATGCAAATGGAAAGGGTGTGTGTCACCTCCCTTACGTGCACAAGCTCTGTGGCCAGCTCAAGGTTCTCCATGGTCTCTTTTCCATCTGCTATGACAAGCAGCAACATTTCAGACAGAGGCCACTCAGTGAACCTGGGTCTCAGAATAAAGATTATAAGCGACCAAGCAATAATGATAAATACTTATTGTTGTAAGTCACTGAGATTTGGAGATCATGGGTTATTACAGCAAAACCAAGCCTACTCTAACTGATACGGGTGGGAAGAGAAGCACGTCTGTGACAGAGCCCTGAGGAAAAGCAACGTTTAAGGGTCAGCAGATAAAGCAGAGGCGACAAAGAAAGAGCACTCCTGCCCCAGCCTCTGACTTGTAGAAACTTCTGCAAATTAGCAGACTCCTCTCTGATGGCCAACTCGGGTTTCCACCCTCACAAAAGCAGACCCCTCTTCTTTTTCCTGCTCACTCTGCTCCTTTTCCTTTTGTCAGAAGCCATTTGCATTCATTGTCAAGCCTACGGGCACCCACTCAGCGCAAGGAGCCTCTGGGGACAGATGACAGTAGAAGCAACATGTCTTCCAAATCTGTCCCTGCCTTGGTCTGGTCTGTGACTTCCTCTCTTCACTCCCTCCAGTTTTTGACCAATTTCTTGGATTTCTTTCTGGCCAACCTTATCATTGGTCTTGGACCCAGCCTTTGTCCAGGGTTGTCTGGGTCGCCTGATGCGTACCAGCCCCTGGCACAGCCTCCGGGACAGCCTGCACCCATGGTACCCATGTCCACTCTGACTCATCCCGAGCTTCTGGTCTTGGCTCCCAGATACGTTTCCAGACAAACAGTTGTCTGGCCAGTAGACCTTTCCAGATTCCAGTCAGTCTGGCTTCTCTTCCCTTCATACTCACATGTCACCTCCCCTCTCCCCTGCCAGCCTCAGAATTCAGACCATGACACGCTGGATGCCTATGGCCAAAGCTTCTCATCCGCCAGCTTTCTCCCAGTTGACCAGAGGGTCACTGCTCACCTGGTACAAACTGACATGGGTAAGTGTCCTCATTGGCTCTGATCACGTGCAACACAGGTGGCTTCTGCTCACCTTCAGCCCCGGACAAGTCTATTCAACAGGCTGTCTGGCTCCCTGACCTTCCAGGCTCCTTGACATGTTTTTTTCCTTCCACTTAAAAGCCTTCCCCCTGCCCCCAAATTAATAAAACTACGCCACTTCCTTGGTGCAAACCCAGTCCCCAAACCAGAGACATCCAGCCTGTACAACGCTTAGGATCAGCACGGAGGTCAAGATGATGAGGCACAGGATGCCTGGGTGGCTCAGTGGGTTAAGTGTCTGCCTTTGGTTCAGGTCATGGTCCCAGGGTCCTAGGATCGAACCCCGTATTGGGTTCCTTGCTCAGCAGGGAGCCTGCTTCTCCCTCTGCCTGCCCCTCCCCCCCACTTCTGCTCTCTCTCTCTCTCTCTGACAAATAAATAAAAATCTTAAAAAAAAAGATGATGAAGCACACCTAGGTTTTCTTAAGTTCACTTCACTGCCCAATGAAACACAGCCAGTACCAGGAGGGGTGTAGGTTTTTGCTTGATTCTAGAGTTTTTATTTTCTACTACATTGCTATTTGTGTGTATGCAGTTGAAGGTGTCAACATTTTTTAATCTTTGGTTAGACAGTAGATAATATATGTTGTAATATATGTTTTTTTTAAATGTAAGCTCTATGTCCAACATGGGGCTTGAACTCACGACCCCGAGATCAAGTGTCGCACACTCTACCCACTGAGCCAGCCAGGTGTCCCTACTATACTGTGTTTTAACTGCCTGGTATCACACCTCATACAGTACAATATTCCAAAGGAAGTTTAAAGACTCTGAAATTTATTAAGCTTTAAGTGTATTAAAGAAACTCAACTAAAATTTTATTTTATGTGAAAATCATTTAGAAATTGCTCTGTGAGGGCAGGAAGCCAGGAGCCCTGGGTCCCTGTCCCACCTTTGACATTGCCTAGCAGCGCCTACCTTCTCTGATTCAGACTTTTTTATCTGCAGAATGAAGGAATTTGACTTACTGCCCCAATCAGGGCC